>NW_007733469.1:11717-12829 GCF_000696425.1 Galeopterus variegatus | reverse complement strand
TGTGCAGGCGCAAGTCCCTAATCCCCTCGTTTGGGGGTAAGGGATCCGCCGGTCCCCGCGGTGGGGGCCGTGTGCTGCTCTCTGCCTACCGCGGCCCGCGCCTCCCCCCTCTGAGTCGGGGGAGGATCCCGCCGGGCCGGGCTGGCGTCCGGTGTAGGGACGTGGGTGTGTGCGCGCGTGCGTGTGAGCGCGCGTGCGGTAACCCCACGGTTTGCACGTCGAGGGGGGGACCGTCCCGTCCCGTCCCGNTGCCCCTGTGTATGGGGCGGTGGGATCCCGTGCGTGTTTTCGCGGTGGGCTCGGCTGTTGTGCCTGAGGGCTCTTTTCTGTCTCTCTGGCTCTCTCCCCAGGCTTTCCTGTGCCTCTCCCACCCCCACGGCTCCCTGCCGGGGCCGCTCGATCCCTCCTCCTCTCCTTCCCCCTCCCTCTGTCGCTGGCGGTCTTCCCTTCCTTCCCGTTCCCCCCCGCCCCAAGCGTTCGACCCGACTGTGACGTCCCACCCGGGACCGAGTCCGACCTCGCTGTCGCGCGGTTGCCTCCTCTGGCCTTTCACGGCTGGGGGCGGCCCTCCCCGGCGGTGGTCGTGTCTCCGGCGCCCCGTGGTGGTTGGCCGCACGTTGGCCCGGTTGATCGTGTTGGGGTGGGTAGGGAGGGGGCGGTTGGTTCGCCCGCGTGGTTGGTGGACAGAGTGGGGGGGAGAAGAGAGAGAGAGAGNCCGAGGTGTGGCGGTGTGGGGCCCGGTGGTTGGGCCCCGCGAGGCGCACGGGGAGACGCCGAGGCGTAGGCGGTCATCCTGGCTGCCGCGGGACTGCCTTCGTGCGAGGAGGCCGCTGGCGGTGAGATCCCGTGTGCGTCCCGGCGGCCGGCTGCGTAGGAGGCGTCTCCGCGGGCGTCCTCGCGGTGCCCCGCGGGCCCCTCCCCCCACCCACCTTTCCGGCGCCCTCCCTGCCCCGCTTGTGCTCTTGCCCTCTCGTTACCGTCCCGTCTGGTCTCCGGGCCCGGGCCCGCGGCCCCGGTGCGTCTCGCCTCCCGAGGGCGGTCGCGGCCCCGTCCCTGTTGGCCCCCGCCGGCCGTCGGCCGTCGTTGGCGGTGCGTGGGGGCGCCCCCGTCCG
>NW_007733469.1:4672-10602 GCF_000696425.1 Galeopterus variegatus | reverse complement strand
GCTCCGGGCTGCTGTGCCGCAGCGTGCCATCCTTGGTGGCTCGCGGTGGGCCTGGCGGGTGGGTGGCACCCCTCGCTGCAGTTGGGGTGCGAGCTGTCAGGAGTGTTTGGGAATCCCCCCATAGGGGCTTGCTCCATGCTCCGTGGGAGCCGCCGTGTCGTGCACGTGCATGACCCACCCCCATCTCTCACCGCCGGGTGCCCAGACCACCTGGGAGGGCATGCCGTCCCTGGCCAGTGTGCTCTCTCGGCTCACCGTGCTCTCCTACCTGGTTTATCCTGCCAGTAGCATATGCTTGTCTCAAAGATTAAGCCATGCATGTCTAAGTACGCACGGCTGGTACAGTGAAACTGCGAATGGCTCATTAAATCAGTTATGGTTCCTTTGGTCGCTCGCTTCTCTCTTACTTGGATAACTGGTAATTCTAGAGCTAATACATGCCGATGGGCGCTGACCCCCCTCGTGGGGGGGATGCGTGCATTTATCATATCAAAACCAACCTGGTCAGCTTCCTCCTGGCCCCGGGCGGGGGCCGGGCGCCAGCGGCTTTGATGACTCTAGATAACCTCGGGCCGATCGCACGCCCCCCGTGGCAGCGACGACCCATTCGAACGTCTGCCCTGTCAACTTTTGATGGTAGTCGCCGTGCCTACCATGGTGACCACAGGTGACGGGGAATCAGGGTTTGATTCCGGAGAGGGAGCCTGAGAAATGGCTACCACATCCAAGGAAGGCAGCAGGTGTGCAAATTACCCACTCCCGACCTGGGGAGGTAGTGACAAAAAATAATACAGGACTCTTTCTAGGCCCTGTTATTGGAATGAGTCCACTTTAAATCCTTTAATGAGGATCCATTGGAGGGCAAGTCTGGTGCCAGCAGCTGCGGTAATTCCAGCTCCAATAGCGTATATTAAAGTTGCTGCAGTTAAAAAGCTCGTAGTTGGATCTTGGGAGCGGGCGGTTGGTCCGCTGTGAGGTGAGCCACTGCCTGTCCCCGCCCCTTGCCTCTCGGTGCCCCCTCGATGCTCTTAGCTGAGTGTCCCGTGGGGCCCGAAGCATTTACTTTGAAAAAATTAGAGTGTTCAAAGCAGGCCCAAGCCACCTGGATACCGCACCTAGAAATAATGGAATAGGACCGCGGTTCTATTTTGTTGGTTTTCGGAACTGAGGCCATGATTAAGAGGGACGGCCGGGGGCATTCGTATTGCGCCGCTAGAGGTGAAATTCTTGGACCGGCGCAAGACGGACCAGAGCGAAAGCATTTGCCAAGAATGTTTTCATTAATCAAGAACGAAAGTCGGAGGTTCAAAGACGATCAGATACCGTCGTAGTTCCGACCATAAACGATGCTGACTGGCGATGCGGCAGCGTTATTCCCATGACCCGCCTGGCAGCTTCCGGGAAACCAAAGTCTTTGGGTTCCGGGGGGAGTATGGTTGCAAAGCTGAAACTTAAAGGAATTGATGGAAGGGCACCACCAGGAGTGGAGCCTGTGGCTTCATTTGACTCAACACAGGAAACCTCACCCGGCCGGACATGGACAGGACTGACAGATAGCTCTTTCTCGATTCCGTGGGTGGTGGTGCATGGCCATTCTTAGTTGGTGGAGCGATTTGTCTGGTTAATTCCGATAACGAATGAGACTCTGGCATGCTAACTAGTTACGTGACCCCCGAGCGGTCGGCGTCCCCCAACTTCTTAGAGGGACAAGTGGCATTCAGCCACCTGAGATTGAGCAATAACAGGTCTGTGATGCCCATAGATGTCCAGGGCTGCACGTGCACTACACTGACTGTCTCAGCATGTGCCTACCCTTTGCCGGCATGTGCGGGTAACCCATTGATCCCCATTTGTGATGGGGATCAGGGATTGTAATTATTCCCCATGAACGAGGAATTCCCAGTAAGTGCGGGTCATAAGCTTGCATTGATTAAGTCCCTGCCCTTTGTACACACCGCCCGTCGCTACTACTGATTGGATGGTTGAGTGAGGCCCTCGGATCGGCCCCGCTGGGGTTGGCCCACGGCCCTGGCGGAGCACTGAGAAGACAGTCGAACTTGACTATCTAGAGGAAGTAAAAGTTGTAACAAGGTATCCATAGGTGAACCTGCGGAAGGATCATTAACGAGAAGCGAGCGGTCGGCGACCGAGCAATCGGGGCCGTTCACTGCGTGCTCACCCATGTGGCGCAGACAGGGCTGGTGACACTCCGGGTCCTGCCGGCTGTGAGAGAGAGAGAGAGAGAAGACGCCTTGGAGAACTCGGGAGGGGAGGAGGGAAGGGGGGAGGGTGTGTGTGAGTGGGGGTGGGAGGTGGCGGGGCCGCGGCGGTCACTGGGCGTCTGTGGTGGTGGGGGTCGTGGTTCGTAGTGGTAAGGGGGGAAGGGGGGTCGCTTGTGCCCCCCCTGCCATCAGTCCATGCCCTCCCCTCTGGCCCCATCTCCCGTCGAGGTCGCTGCCACCCGTGTCTCCTCCTCCTCCTCATCTGCCCCCTCCTCCTTTCCCGCTCAGGGCACTTCAAGGGCTTCGGGGGTCGGGTATGGGGTGGCCGCGTGCCACCACCACCACGGGCCTCTGGTGCACGCTGCTGGATGCTCCCTCAGTAGTGAATCGCCCGGGGTGCGCGAGTGTGTGTGGCGGGGGTGGAGGACACTACCCCCCCACACGTGGCCTGTCTTGCTTGGGCTGTGGCCGGGGTCGGTGCCGACTGGTCGTGGGGGCCGCCAGTGCTTGCCCGCACCCCCATATCCCCCCAAGCCCTCGTCGGCCCCCCCTGTCCAGGTACCTAGCACGTCCCAGGAGCGGAGGTTTAAAGACCCTTGGCGGGCCGCCCGTCCACCCGGAGTTGGGGTGGTGGGCCCATGGGGAGCACTGAGGGGGGCCCTCGTGTCTTCCTCCCCTCTCCCCCAGACTCCATCCCCACTGGACCAGGGCTGTGTCGCCACGCCCTCGGCACGGTGGCCATTGGGAGCGGGTGCCCGGCAGCCGTCCGGGCCGTCGCGTGTGCGGGTCGCGTGTTCCGTGCCACGTAGGGGAACGGGAACCCCCGGGCGCCTGTGGGGTGTCCACACTACCCCCTGCTGGGGGCTGCGACCCCGGACACACGCCCCATCGGTGAAAAGCTCCTCCGACCCATTGGAGTTCTGGTCTTGTGTGCTTGCGTCTTTACTGGCTGGCATGAGGCAAACCCCCAACGTTGGGGGCAACCCCCCAGCGTTGGGGGTGGGGGTCTGCCATGCCAGGGGGAAGGGGTCCTCTCCCTCCTTTAAACTTAAACCTGGTTTGACTCTTAGCGGTGGATCACTCGGCTCATGCATCGATGAAGAACGCAGCTAGCTGCGAGAATTAATGTGAATTGCAGGACACATTGATCATCAACACTTGAACGCACTTGCGGCCCCGGATTCCTCCCGGGGCTACACCTGTCTGAGAGTCGCTTGATGATCAATCGCCCCTGTGGGTGCCTTGGGCCTCCCTGGGGTGCGCGGCTGGGGGTGCAATCGCAGAGCCCTCCAGGGGCCCTCCGTCCCCTTAAGTGCAGACCTTGGCTGGTGGCGCCGCCGCCTTCCATCCCCTGTCCTGTCCATCCATCTGGCGGCCCTGTGCCCTACAGCTGGTGGTGCGTCGGGGGCGTCGGGGGCGTCAGGAAGAGGGGGTGGGTGTGGTTGGGTTATGTCCCTTGGCGGCGGCCACTGCCATCCGCCGCCGCTCTCGCAAGATGACGAGGGGAAGAGCCACCGTGCGCCGTCGTCGCTGTTCTTCCTGAACGGGCCATGGTCCCTTCAGGAGCTCCTTCGTGCTGCACGTGGTCCTGGGGCTTGCCGGGGCGGTGTAGAGAGACGGTCCCTTGCCGGTTTGTGTCTGGGTCACTGCGTTGCCCTCCCTGGGCGTGGGTCCTGGTGTCCTGGTGGCCCCTCCTCCCTTGGTGGCCCTGCCCACCAGGGTGAAGTGGGGAACCCAATCTTTCCCGCTCTGCCCCCGTCGGGCTGGCTTGTGCCGGGGCCGAGTTGCAGTCGCCCGCGGGGTCGTTGCCTCCGGGGGTGTGCCCTGGCAGTGACCTGTGGAACGCCGCGGCGTCATCCACTGATGTGTGTGCACCCCAGGACCGTGGCCCGTGGCACTGCCGGTGCCCCGAGCTTCGTGGTGTTGGAGGTGGGTGGGGTTGGATGTGCCGTGTTTGTGGGTGGCATGCCCCTTGCCCGCCGCCTCCCTCTCCCGGTGGGGCCCCGCCTCTGCTGCCAGCTTGTGCTCCGTCCTGTGGCCCTGGCTCCTCCCTCTCCCTGCCTCCCTCCGTCCCTCCTCTCCTTCCGGCCCCGCACCCTGCCTCGCTATGCCCCACCACTCACCCAGGAGCCCTCTCCACCTGTCCAGGCTGGGGGGGGATGTGTCGTGCTGCGGGTCGGCAGCGGTGGTGGCGGCGGGCGGTTCTTAGGATTGGGGGAGAAGAGGTTGGGAGTGGGGAGGGCAGGCATCGTTGGTCGGCAGTGTGCACGGCTCTCTCTCGCCAACCCCCACTTCTTGCCGGCTTTCCCCGTGAGTGGTCGTGGTCGGGCGGTGGAAGGGGGTGGGGACAGGGAGGCCGTGGCCCACCCCCCACCCACGGGGCATGTGTGTCCTTTCATGCCTCCTCCGCCACCCCCCCACCCACCGCCCTTCCCCTCCTCTCCACATCCGAGATGCGACCTCATATCAGATGTGGCGACCTGCTGAATTTAAGCATATTAGTCAGCGGAGGAAAAGAAACTAACCAGGATTCCCTCAGTAACAGCGATTGAACAGGGAAGAGCCCAGTGCTGAATCCCCGCCCCGAATGGGGCGTGGGAAATGTGGGGTATGGAAGACCCACTCTCTGGCCCCGCTCATGGGGAGCCCAAGTCCTTCTGATCGAGGCCCAGCCTGTGGATGGTGTGAGGCCGGTAGCGGCCCCTGGTGTGCCAGGCCCGGGTCTTCCCAGAATCGGGTTGCTTGGGAATGCAGCCCAAAGTGTGTGGTAAATTCCATCTAAGGCTAAATACTGGCACAAGACCGATAGTCAACAAGTACCGTAAGGGAAAGTTGAAAAGAACTTTGAAGAGAGAGTTCAAGAGGGCGTGAAACCATTAAGAGGTAAACAGGTGGGGTCCGCACAGTCCGCCCAGAGGATTCAACCCAGTGGCGGATCCAGCTGTGCCGGCGGTCTGGTGGATCTTTCCTGCCCCCATTCCTCCTGACCCCTCCACCTGCCCTCCCTTGTCCACCGCCCCTCCTCCCTGGAGGTGGGCTCTGGCGGGTGCGGAGGTGGNGGACGCCGGGGCGCGCCCGCGTCCCCCTATGCCCCCCGAGCCCACGTCCGCCCCCCACTGTCCAGGTACCTAGCGCGTCCCGGCGCGGAGGTTTAAAGACCCTCGGGGGGCCGCCCGTCCGCCCGGGGTCGGGGCGGTGGGCCCGTGGGGAGCGTCGAGGGGGCCCTCGTGCCTTCCTCCCCTCTCCCCCAGACTCCGTCCCCACCGGACCGGGGCCGCGTCGCCGCGCCCTCGGCACGGCGGCCGTCGGGAGCTGGTGCCCGTCGGCCGTCCGGGCCGTCGCGCGTGCGGGTCGCGCGTTCCGCGCCGCGTTGGGGAACGGGAACCCCCGGGCGCCTGTGGGGTGTCCGCGCTCCCCCCTGCCGGGGGGGTGACGACGCCGGACGCACGCCCCGTCGGTGGAGAGCTCCTCCCGACCCGCCCGAGCCTGGTCTCGTTTGCTTGCGTCTTACTGGCCGGCCCGAGGCAACCCCCCCTCCTCCGCTGTGGGGTGTGGGGGGGTCCGCCGTGCCAGGTGGGGAGGGGGTCCTCTCCCTCCTTCAAACTAAAACCTCGTACGACTCTTAGCGGTGGATCACTCGGCTCGTGCGTCGATGAAGAACGCAGCTAGCTGCGAGAATTAATGTGAATTGCAGGACACATTGATCAT
>NW_007733469.1:2289-2586 GCF_000696425.1 Galeopterus variegatus | reverse complement strand
CCGCATCTGAGACGCGACCTCAGATCAGACGTGGCGACCCGCTGAATTTAAGCATATTAGTCAGCGGAGGAAAAGAAACTAACCAGGATTCCCTCAGTAACGGCGAGTGAACAGGGAAGAGCCCAGCGCCGAATCCCCGCCCCGCGGTGGGGCGCGGGAAATGTGGCGTACGGAAGACCCACTCCCCGGCGCCGCTCGTGGGGGGCCCAAGTCCTTCTGATCGAGGCCCAGCCCGTGGACGGTGTGAGGCCGGTAGCGGCCCCCGGCGCGCCGGGCCCGGGTCTTCCCGGAGTCGGG
>NW_007733469.1:0-223 GCF_000696425.1 Galeopterus variegatus | reverse complement strand
GAGGTGGAGCACGAGCGCACGTGTTAGGACCCGAAAGATGGTGAACTATGCCTGGGCAGGGGGAAGCCAGAGGAAACTCTGGTGGAGGTCCGTAGTGGTCCTGACGTGCAAATCAGTCGTCCGACCTGGGTATAGGGGCGAAAGACTAATCGAACCATCTACTAGCTGGTTCCCTCCGAAGTTTCCCTCAGGATAGCTGGCGCTCTCGCACGCGGAAAGCAAG
>NW_007733468.1:84457-110511 GCF_000696425.1 Galeopterus variegatus | reverse complement strand
CCTTCCAGTTCTATGTTTGCAGAGAGAAGAGTCTCAATAAATGCCACGGTACCATGGTTCACTTACATTATGGACTTATTAGGATTTTGTTGGCTGGCCTGGGAACTCAGCCTGCTTTGCTTTGCATTATACACTTTTAGAAACACAAGTCTTTCATAAGCCAAGTAGTGCCTGAATTTTTAAGGCAAAATATTACACATTAAAGTTTTTACAGCATTGAAGAATCTCAACAAAATATGAGTGTACTTCAAAAAATTTGTGGAAAAACAAAATTAAAAGATAATACAAATCTTGCCATGAACTTCTGAAGTACCTGTATATGCATTACCTTTAAGGCTCTAAAAGGCGAGGGAAAAAGAACTGTTTGTAACCTTTACACATCAAATTGTCCAAGTCCTGGCTTATGACATTTCTTTTACCGTTGTCTTCAATTTTTCATATATTTTGGTCCCACCTCTTCAAGTCAATTGGAAATCCTATGAGGCCAAGTACATATCCCTAAACCACTAGGCCTCAATATTGAAGCAGTCTCACCCTGAGAATCCAATTTTTAAAGAGATTTAAATACCCACATCACTGTCCAAACAAGCCTTAGATCTTGATTTCTTCATTCTAGGAAAATAAACAATAAACCTCATGTCAACATATGTATAGGTTTGTTAATCTGCAGAGGTTCTTGCAACTTAGAGAATGTTCGTTACAGCAAATAAAATCTTCCTAATTGAACATCCTGCCCCTCCCCACTTAGAATTTAGGCCAGTGTTAGGAAAGCACTAAAAGTAACCAAAGCTTGAAATTGTCCTTCTGTTTCTGCATGTCTTTTTTCCTTTCTTTCTATTCTTGCCATCACTAGCCTAACCCAGATCCAAAGCACCCTACAGAATTCCAGGTACTTATAATTCAACTCTTATCCTTCATGTTCATCCCATGTCCAGCTAACCAACTAATTTTTCTCAAACATGTTGCTTCCCTGTGCCAAAGGCTTAAATAACTCACCAGTGCTTCAACACTCAAGTCCAAAAGCTTCAGCTTTTTCTTCAAAGCCCTCCATAATCTGAGACCTCATTCCCTTCCAGTGAGGATGGCTTATGACTGTTCCCCAAATATGTCATCTGATCCCTAAAGTACTGATGCACAGATAGGCCTCTACCCGTCAAAATCCTAACAAACTTTTCAGAGCAGTTCAAATGCCCATATTCGGTGAAGCGTTCCCTGTCATCACATCTGGCAGGTTACAAAAGACATAAAGTTCATTAGGTCTATGAAAATACTGGTAATCCTTAAAACACCCTTTGGATGATGTCTGTATAATGGAATTTTTAAAGAATAATACTCATAGGAAAGTGGTGGAGACACCTGTTTGAGGACATGGGTTGTCAGAATTGGAGAGGAGGGTGCTACTGTCATGTAGTGAGTAAAGCCCAAGGTTGCCATTAAACATCTTACACAGGACGGGTTCCCACAACAAAGAATGACCTGGCCTCAAACGTTAATGCCAAGGATGAGAACCTTGCTCCAGACCACTGGCTTTGACTCAGTGATGGACTTGAATCATAGCCCTGCTCTTTGGTAGTTAGGCAATCTTAGGCAATTTCTCAACTGCTGTGGGCCCAACTTTCCAATTCTGTAAAATAATACCTATACCAATCTCAGAGCGTGAGGACTACATACAATTATGTATTAGCACAAAATGGCTAATGCAAAATAACAAGTAGCTTTAATCATACCATTATAATGGCTGGGTGTACTGGATGTTACTTTCTCTTCAGATCCCTTTAAGTGAAAAGTGGAATTGATGTAATACAAGTAGCTTGAAACTTTTCTACAAAGGAAAGAAATACTAAGTACCTACCACAAATCAAGACTGTGTGCCCACTCCTTAAGTCACTTCATTTAATATCTCTGCCAAGTCTTCCGTTTAACAGAGGTATACAACCCCCACTGGGAAAGCAGTTCAGAGAGGTGGTGTAATTTTTCCTAAGTCAAACAGTCTATGGGAGAGAACTGTGTTGTTTCTAAGTTTAAGCAAAACTCCAAGACAGTCAGTGAAGTGGGACACCTCAGACTCGGTGGTATGGTGTGTACTCTACACATAAAACATTAGGGATTCACTTACTAAACCCTAAAGGTCCTGTCAAAGTATCCCTTTCTCTGCATTTCCTCTGCCCACGTTTGTGTTCAGATGACCCTCACTTTCTTTCCCGGACTCCTGCACTGGCTTCTTTAACTCCACTGGACTTATTCCCTTCAATCCATCCCAAACGTTGCTAGCTCCTACTGAAAATTCTGCCGAAAACCCCCTCGATGGCTCCCCTCCTTCCCACGGGAAGACGTCCAGATTCCCATGTAGGGCATTCAAGAGCTGGCACCTTTGGGGACTATCCTAACTTAAAGCAGACCGTGCCCCGTGAAAACCGGACTGCTCTTCCACTCAGCGACGTAGCACGCGTGTTCCTGCCCGTTTCCTCTCCGAAGTATGTAGTTCTCCCCCATTCAAAATATTACTGTCCCTGGTCACACGCTGTCCTCTATCACACACTTGCAGGGGTCCCTCCACTCTTACCCGCAACCCTTTCCGCAGCCGGTAACTTTGACCGCGCACGCCGTGTATTACGGTCGTGTGCCCGTTCCTCACTCTGAGACAGTTACTTCCTTAACAGCCTATGTTTAATGACACCGCATCCGGGAACAGGCCATGCACAAAGGCACTTACAAGTGAAATACTCTAAATGACGAGACCTCCACGAGTGACAAAGAAAACGACCCTCCGTTTCTTTGAGGGCTGTTGCGGGAACACCAACGTTAGGCGAAGCAGCAGAACCCTAACCGGACAAACGCCTGACATTACGTTCTCTGCCCCTTCTGACGAACACACGGCTCGGAACGACCGCCGCGCTGGAGGCCGGGCGGAGCGGCGGTCTTGCCCCCCCAACGCCCGAGGGCGCCTGCGGCCCACCGCACTCCATTCATGCGACGGCCGCTCCCGAGCTGAGAGCGGGGTGTGAGACAAAAGACGAGGGGCTCCCTCGGAGAAGGAGATTCTCGACCTTTCCAGGCCGCACATGGCACAACCGCTTCTAAGCCTGCGCAGGCGCAGAGCCACTGACTCGGCCGCCTCCCCTCATCCCACCGCCAAGTGTGCCCCGGGCCGTTACCTTGAGGGCCTCAAGTCCCATAAGGCGGGACTTGCGGTCCTGATCCTTGATGATGAGGAAAGGGCGTCCATATTCATCGAAGGCGAGGGTCCCCACGGACGCCATGCTGCAGCAGCAGGAGTTACTTTCTCGCAAGAGGCGGCGACAACTCCGGAACCGAGAACTCACTTTCCTCTCGCGGGAAGGAGTAAAGCTCGCGCACGCGTAGTACATGCTCGCGGGACTTATTTTTCAGCTGAGACTAATTTATCGCCAGACAGCACCTTCTGGAACCAGCAGACCTCGGAAACTTCTATTATCCAGGAAGCTATGGGGGGGAGTTTGAAGACACGGCCGGGAATTTTTAGAACCCAAGAGTCAAGGGTAGATAGAATTTAGTCATTTTTCAAAGATTTACAGTTGAGAGTTTCTGAGTAGTGTGTTCCAACAAGGGACTCATTACTTAGAGTATTATATTCTCCCTTTCTCCCACCCCGGTTCTGAGAAGATGGTGGAATCCACTTCCGGATTTTTTTGTTTTTTTTGTTTTGAACTGCGGAAATCTCGCGATGGAGGACTACATCGGAAGAGGTGAGGCTGGGATGGTCTGACGGCGCCTTCGCGCGAGGGGAGGAGCGCGGGCCCCGGCTGTTGCGGTGCGGGGCCTGAGGCTCGCGCGGGTCGAGTGCTGCGCTGTCCCGCCGGGGTGCGGGCGGCAGTGGGAGCCACGGCCCGGCCAGCCTGCTGGCGGCGGCACACGGCTTCTGGCCGCCGCGCCCTGCCCTGTCAGTGCCGCGCCCTCCGATGGTGAGCTCCCGGTGCGGTGGCTGGTGCGAGTGTCCATCTGTCGGGGACGCTTAGGGTTTGAGGGCAGACGACTCAGCCCTTAGCACGATCTTAGGAGATGGAGTTACTGCAGTCACGCTGCCTGGGTTGGAACCAGAGCTCTGCCACTTACTAGCCGTGTAAGGTTACTTAACCTCGGTGTGCCTCAGTTTCCTTGTCTGCAAATGGCTGTAATTACAAAGTATTTACCTTGCAGGGCTACGGTAACGATTCAGGGAGAACAGTGACTCTGATCAAGTGTGTGTTAAATAAACCCCCATTCTGCACAAATGGTTCAGTAACTTGCCCAAGCATAAGTTGTACAATCTAGCAGCATCAAGGGTCCCACTCTTAAGCCTGTGTTGTGCTGCCTCAGGAAGATCTTTCCTGTCACCCCTAGCTAGAGTGTATCCTTTCCTCTACATTCCTTCTGCTGCTTTTCTTCAGAGATCACGACCTAATACTTTTTTTTTTTTTTTTTTTTTTTTAAAAGGATGACCGGTAAGGGGATCTTAACCCTTGGCTTGGTGTTGTCAGCACCACGCTCAGCCAGTGAGCGAACCGGCCATCCCTATATGGGATCCGAACCCGGGGCCTTGGTGTTATCAGCACCGCACTCTCCCGAGTGAGCCACGGGCCGGCCCAGGACCTAATACTTTATAGGCTTAGATATATTTGTTGTTGGTTTCCAGCCTCCCTTCAGCCCACCTGCCACAGGACAGGGACCGCTGGTATTCATCCCAGCCTTTATTAGGTACGCACACATGTTGAAATGAATGCAATGCATGGCATTATTAACACAGCCTTGGCCCGAAAATCAAGAAATACCTTTGTTATTGGATGATTGATGAACAGTTAACCTCTCCTGATGCTTGGCCTACTTGTTCGCGAGGCTTAAGAGAGATGCTCCAAGGACATTTTAGGTTTTGGAATCAAGTCTCATTTCACTTTAGCTTTGCCGATTCAGTGTCTCCTCATTCAAAAATGGTGAATTCTGCAATCTTTCCGGCTCATTGGATTGTTGTGAAGAATAGAGAATGTCTAATGGCATCTTTTATGCAGTTTATTTCCTGTCAAAACACGGGGGGTGAGGGGTGGGTGGGGAGGTGGTGGTGGATTTTTCCTCGTATCGAAAGCTGATGCATAGTAAAAGGATGCAAATGACATTATTGCAAGAAAGTCTTCTTAAGGAACATAAGAACATATGTTAGAGGGATGTAACATGCTGTAGTTATTAAACTAATATGTATGTGCACAGTGACAGCCCATAAGTATTGTGACATTCAAATATAAACCCCACTTTAAACATGTGGCTGGTCAAAATTACACACAGGCCCCTTCTTTCTTCCTGGCATTTTTCCTGTGGCTCAAACTTACATAAGAACCCTGTCTACCTTTTTGTACATCTCAGTCCCTGCCTCTAGCTTCAGCTGATCCAAATCTGTCACTGAGAATTGAGGTTTTCAATCAGTTTCAGAAGTCAATAACCAGGCAGACCCTGGGGACAATAAATGGAAGTTAACCTCGCCCTGTCCTTTACTTTGAAGGATGGAGTCCTCCTAATTGCTCAACAAAAATAGCCAGTAGCCACCACAGCTCTTATTTAATAGAATAGCTCGATGTTCCCAAGAGCACATCTGACAGAAACCTCTTCCCATTTATCTGTTATAGTAAATACCAGAGTTTTGTGAATCTAAACACCATCCATTAAAAGGATCCATAGAAACAGTCTTGATTTCAGTATTGAATGTTGGGAAGTGGTTTTCACAGATAAAAGTCAATACATTTTTTACTGAACAGAGCTGACAATATAGTCATATGCTATATTTACATAGTACCTTCTTCTAAAGCTCAGGTAATGGGCATGGGTCTTGCTCTCCCCATACAAATCTTTGTGAAGTTGTTAGACTTGTAGC
Organism: Galeopterus variegatus; assembly: GCF_000696425.1. Taxonomy (NCBI): domain Eukaryota; kingdom Metazoa; phylum Chordata; class Mammalia; order Dermoptera; family Cynocephalidae; genus Galeopterus; species Galeopterus variegatus. The sequence goes on along the minus strand of NW_007733468.1, from coordinate 104,636 downwards.
CATAAAAACTTGATACAGAAAATTCAGTGATTTCATCAAGGGATGCCCTGCTGTTGGTGTTGCCTTTCTTAAAAACAGAAATATTGTAGTGACTTTGCTCAAAAAGTTTCATCACAGTGCCCATAGAACAAAAGACATATTCAGCCTGGTATTCAAGGACCTGCCTTCCTGTTTATCTCACACTGGGTTCAGCAAAGGCTTTCCCCACCTTCCACGCCTTGGGTCAAAGGCTTGATTCTTTTGCCCCCAGCTCAAATTCTCTCCCTCTGTCAACACCTTAACTGGTCCCATCGCTGGGATCATTCTTCCCTCTGCCTCCTCCCACATTCCCACAGTGTTTTGTACACGTTATAGCATTTCTCACAACCTGACCTGTATCTGCCTCAGCTGGACCCCACCGCTCACACAGGCTAATTGGGAGACCCTGAAGACGGAGAGCTCTTTATTGAAGAGCTGGTTGAATTGAAGTGTACATGTCTACACAGGTGAAATGAAATTGGGATCATCTGACTCGTTAATAAACTGTCAGTGGACAAATGGGTGAACATAATGTGGGCTATCTGTATATCCAGCCATAGAAAGGAGTAAAGTACTGATACAAGACACAACATGGATGAATCCTGAGGACATTATGCTAAGTGAAAGAAGTGAGTCACAGAAGACCACATACTGTGATTCCACTCAGTAAGTCCAGAATAGGGAACTCTGTAAAGATAAAAAGTAGATTAGTGGTTGGTTAGGGCTGGGGATGGAGGGTGATAGGGGGGTTATAGCTAAGTGATAAAGTGTTTTTCCTGAAGTAATGAAAATGTTTTAAAATTGACTGGTGATGGTTGTACATATCTATACATATATTAGAAGCTATTGAATTCTACACGTTAAATGGGCAAATTATATGTACATCAATTAGATTTCAGTAAAACTGCTAGTTTTTAGCTCCTTCCCTCAAAATGATAGTATCGAGAGTAATAATAGCAGTCAACAGTCATCACTTAGTTCTCAGGCCTGTGCTAAGTGCTTTGTATGCATTATTTATTTAACTGTTCCAGTAATCCCATGAGGATAGTATTACTAATTTTTTTAAAAAATTTTCAATTGTGGTTAACAACATAACTTAGTTATTTTTAAATCTTACTGGTGAGAAAACCATGCCTCAGTAACAACTTACCTAATGTAAGTTAAACAACTAGTTAAGTTCTGAGACTCTAGAACTGTGTGACTCACATCCTCTTAACTACTGTACTGTGCAGTTGGAATGCCCACAGGATAATTTTACACAAGGCATGACAAATGTGCCTTGACTTTTCTTCAATAATCAGATGTGTGACTATTACCATAGCATATAAGTTCTTCCATGTAATGCTAAAATGATAACGAAATTATTCAAAGCTTTTGCTTTCTATCAAACATCATCACCTTCCTAAACCATCACTAGCATCAGTAGCAGACTCAAATTTCTATCTTGCCAGAATAGATTGCCACAGTTCATGGATATGGCGGGCAGAACAGTGGCCCCTCCAGAGATGTCTACATTCTAACCCTGTAACCTGTGCAGATGTGATTAGGGGTCTGGAGATAGGAGATTATCTTGGATTGTCTGCGTGGGCCCAGTGTTATCCCAAGGGTCCCTATAGAGAAAGTGGGAGAGGACTGGCTGGTTGGCTCAGTTGATTAGAGTGTGGTGCAGATAGCACCAAGGTCCAGGGTGTGATCCCTATACTGGCCAGCTGCCAAAAAAAAAAAAAAAAAAGAAAAAGGAGGCAGGAATGTGAGATAAGGAGATGTCGTGACTGAAGCAGAGGTTGGAGTGATGTAGGGTCAGGATTCAAGGAATGGGGGCGGCCTCTGGAAGCTGGAAAAGACAAGAAAACCAATCCTACCCTAGAGCCCCCAGAAGGAATGCAGCCCTGCCAACCCACTTTAGATTTATTACCTCCAGAACTGCATCATGATCCATATGTGTTGTTGTACCACTAGGTTTGTGGTAATTTCTTACATCAGTTACAGGAAAAAAACACAGTGGGCCTTTGCAATGGCTTGCTGATCATGAAATTAGAATAGAAATGTTCGAGAATGACAAGAATCTGTTGTCCTCCCCCTTCTCACTCCTGTTTCCTGTGGTTTCATGTGCATTTGGTCTTATCCCTCACCTGGATGAGATGATCTTGTTCCCTGTGGGGTTCAGCGTGTAGACTGCAGTGTATAAATAATAACAACAGCTGACACGGTGCATGCCTCTGCTTCCCATGCACTGGATCCTGTTCTGAGTGCTTTACCTGCATCCGCTGGTTTCATCCTCACAACCCTGACCCCCACTTTACAGACTCGGAAACTGAGGTTCAGTGAGAAGCGTCACACCGTGAGAGAAGTGGCAGAGCCGGGATCCTAACCTCAGTTGGCTCCAGAGGAGTCCAGCGCTTACCTCCTGTACAGTGCTCGTCATTAATCAATTTCAAAATCAATTCAAATCGATATCAATTTCAAAAACTTGAGACTCTGCAAGAATGTGTTTTAAAGGATAAAACTCAAGAGGAAGATATTTATTTATTTATTTAAAAATATTATTTTAGTTTTCTTTTTCTTTTTTTAAATTTTAATTTATCAATATACAGTGTAGTTGATTTTCATGTCCCTTTACCAATTCAAGAGGAAGATTTTTAAGGTATTATTTATTTCTCAGTAATCAGTGATTGGAGTTTGCTTTATTTCTAACTTCTGATTTTAATTTTTTGTTCTTTTTGGACCTGCTTAAAAAATCTCTATTACCATGCTTATTTAAGGTGTTTGGCAAAACCTCATTTTTGTCTCCTCTGTTACTTCAAATTGTATCTGTGCAACTCTATTACAGGTACCAGACTAATTTTGCTGCAGAATCCTTTCATCCTATTTGAAATAGGGTAATAATTAGACATTTTTATGTTTATTTGTTTGTAAGAACATAAAAATATGGAGTTCATGGTTAAAACTTGTATTAGTGGATATTGAATTCATAAATTACCAGGTAAGTTTGAATACATTGTTTTTTTTTTTTTTTTGTGGCTGGCCAGTGTGGGTATCCAAAAGAATACATTATTTTCTAAGGATGACTCTTAGACACACAAAAAATCAATATGTTGGAAAGAAAAGATTTTAGTCTTCCATTAGTGTCGAATAGTTTTCTTCAAAACATTTTAATTTTGTTAATGGAATTTAGAACTCATTGTGGAGTCATACTTGTAATTTAGATTATATTAAGCTAAATTATACTTCTTTAAAGAAGCATGAGTTTATTGAAAAAAAACACTATCTTGGATTTCAGATTTGGTGCTATATATGTGTTTTCTACTTGCTCTCAATGTAGGTACACCCCCAGAAATGCTCGAAGAAGAAAGTCAGTTAAAACATGTTCTACCTACAAGTCTTGAAGCCAACAGTTTGAAGAAAAGCAATTGGGGGTTCTTATTTACTGGGATTATTGGTGGGACAGTAGTGGCTGTGTATGCTTTAGCTACTCCATTTATAACACCAGCCCTCCGAAAAATATGCTTGCCTTTTGTACCTGCAACTACAAGGCAGGTTGAAAATGTTGTGCAAATGTTGCGATGCAGAAGAGGATCCCTGGTGGACATTGGTAGTGGCGACGGACGCATTGTGAGTTACGCTAAAACATTTTAAGGTTTGGAGCCAGAACTGTTAAAATTTCCTCTTTACATCTCTTTCTAATTTTTTTTTTTTTTTTTTTTTTTGGAGGCTAGCCTGTACAGAGATCCGAACTCTAGACCTTGGTTTGATCAGCACTGTGCTCTCCCAAGCGAGCTAACCAGCCAGCCCCACTTTACATTTTTTATGAGGCTTAGGCAAAGAATTGCTCAATCTAACACTGAAAAAGTGGTCTGTTTCATTTTGTGTTTGTTCAAAACCACCAGCATGTGTTTGGAATTCATTTTTCTCAGATTTAATTTTTTCTTAAAGGAAAAAGTACTCTGTATACATGCCAGGTGAAAAAGAGCAATTAATTGGTGATTATCAAATTGTCTGTTAATTATGCGACATCTGCTTGGGCAAGTAGATGTCGCATAATTAGAAGAAACATGTTAAATAATGGAGTCTCACTGTTTTACATTTTTGTACCGTAGATGCTTGCTTCTACATTTGCTTCTACTTATACATTTGCTTCTACCCATACATGTAGAAGAAATAAGGAAGAGCCCTACTGATTAACCCCTACTTAGCCAAAGATTAGACTTTTACCAACCTTAACTTTCTTTGACCCCAGCCAGGAACCTATAAATAAAGACACAAGGACACTGACTGGCAAATTGGTGTCTTAGAGCATGTTCCTCCGTGGACAGGTGGCACCTTCCTTAGGCCTCATCCCAATGATGACCGATAAGTGAGGACAGCGGTAGGACAGGCTGGTGTTCTGGAAGCCTTGAGTGTGGAACCAGCAGGGTCACACTACGTTTCACCAGCCCTGGTCGACATAGACCCTGTGATTTTGTGATTGTGACCCGGAATAGTGAGGAAGAGGTTAAAAGGTGACTAGGGTTTTTAAATTTTTTTTTTAAATGTTTAAAATTTTTAAATTGTGGTAAAATACACATGCCATAGTATTTACCATCTTAACCGTTTTTAGGTGTAAAGTTCAGTGGTATTAAGAACATTAACACTGCTGTGCAGCCATCACCACCGCCCATCTCCAGAACTCTCTTCATTGTGTGGAACCGAAACTCTGTACCCCTTTTCTTCCTTCCTGTAGCCTCTGGAAACCACTAGAGTTTATTTTTGAGAAATCAGGAGACATACGTATTAATCAGGAGGAGGTTTTTAAATCCGTATTTGAATGCTTCACCTATTTGAATGCTTTACATATTTGAACAATATCTTTCTAGTTTCTAAGAAAATGGTTTCCTTGTGGCTCTATAGTAATTGGGGAAATTACCTTAGGTGGGATGGATCAGTCAAGGGAGGCTCCCTTGAAGAGTGGAGGCAAGACAGAATGGGTAGGGGGACCCCAGGACCACCCCTCATCCCCCCATCATACAGATTCTACAGTTGGCCTTATTCTGACTGGGCCCATTTTACTCTTACCTGTTTTCAATTTTGAGTGAACAATCATTAAATACTAAGGAACAATATAATCCTAATGTTTTAGGATTATAAGCCATAAATAGGAAATATTTGTATCATTTGACCATGCAAGTTGATTTTTTCTCATTTTGGATAAATCCCGGTTTCTTTGCACAGGTGATAGCAGCTGCCAAGGAAGGATTCACAGCTGTTGGTTATGAATTAAATCCATGGCTAGTTTGGTACTCCAGATACCGTGCTTGGCGAGAAGGTGTGCATGGATCCGCCAAATTTTACATTTCAGATTTGTGGAAGGTATGTAAAGTAGAGAATGGTTCTAGAAAATTTCAACTGAAAATTTTATTATACATAGTTAGTATGACTGAATACTGAAAAATGTATTGTAGTGGATTGAATTGTGTCCCCCCAAAACTCACTGAAGCTTGAATTGTGTTCCCCAAGTTTTATGTATTAGAAACTTAGCCCCCACTGTGACTGTTAAGAGGGTGGGAAATCCTATTATGGTAATTGAAAGGTGGAGCCTTGAAGAGGTGATTGGATTGTAGGACCGTGCAGTAGTGAATGGGTTAAAAATGGTGGTTAGGGGTGTGGTTCTGAAGGCTTTAAAAGAAGAGAGTCTGTCTCTCTGCTCTCTCTGCTTCCACCATCTTGCAACGCAAGACCCCTGGGTCACTGTTGCCACCACCAGATGGACTTTGGACTTCCCAGTCTCAGAAACTGTAAGCAATAAATTTCATTTTTTTAATAAATCACCCAGTTTCAGGTATTTTGTTATAAGCAACAGGAATGAACTAATACATTTATTAAAAGAAAAGTAATTAAAATCCAAGTGAATATTTTTGCATAATGAAACGTGTACACATCTTAAATTCATAGATTTTACTCTAGAGGAAAAGCCTGAAGTTTTCTCTGTGATAGGTCATGTAAATTCCAAGAATTTATTTACTAAATCAATATGTTCTTATTTTTGTTTATTATGAAATAATGAGATTTTTCATCTCATTTGGAAATTATGAATTGTTCTTGATAAATATTTTTATTCAATTTATTTTTGGCAGCTGCTGGTAAGGGGGTCTGAACCCTTGACCTTAGTGTTATCAGCACCACACTCTACCAACTGAGCTAACCAGCCAGCCTATTCTTGATAAATATTATACTTTTCCTTGTTTGTGTGTGCATGTGTGTGTGCGTGTGTGTGTATTTAGTGAGACACAGAGATGGGTGATAGAGAAAAGAAAGAATCCACCAACCATGCTGTTATGGTTACATCTCGTCCTCATGAAGTACAAGATACTTCAAAATTTATCTTATTCTAGAAATGCCCTGTAATTTTGCTTTAGGAAGTCTCCATAAAATGCTTTTTCTTAAATAAGAATTGCCCATTGTAATATTGTCATCAGTAGCTTGTAAAAATTCATTTGAGTTTTGCTTGCATTATTTTTTATGCCATATATACATAAATGATCTCTCTATAAATAAGACTTTTATTGGGCAATAAGAATTCTGACTGGCAAAACACTCCCCCGCCCCCCAGTTTTTCAACTAAAGACCATTTCATTGCATTTTTTGCATAGTATTTTAGAGAAGAGGAGGGGAACTAGAATTTTAACGATGGTTCAACATAAAAAAACAGGTGGTTCTGAAGTTCCGTGAGTTCTTGCTAAGCTGGTTTGGTGTACAGTGGAGCAGAGTGGGCCTGTGTGGCCCGGGTGCCGCTGGCTCGACCACCAGCTGCTCACTGGGGAGTCACTGGCCTTTCTGACACATGACCCCTGGGGCGTGCCCTACATAGAGTTGCCCTGAGGATGAGGTGAGATGACTTACAAGGAAGCAATTGGAGGACTGTAATGGAAAGCACTAACACAAATGAAATTGCAAGCACGGTATTCTTTTCTTTGTGAAGTCTTAAAGAGGGCCACTCTTCTTAGGAGTTTGTAAAATCCCACCATTTGGCAAAATGGAAAATTGCTACTCATTTCTTTAAAGCAAATTAAGCTTAATGTTTGCCTCTTTACAGTCAATCTACCTGTTGTTTCCCCATCTCATTTAGGTTACGTTCTCGCAGTACTCAAACGTCGTTATTTTTGGTGTGCCTCAGATGGTGAGTATGTACCTTCCTGTTGTCTCTTTAGGATTGGGTGGCGTGGAACCCCTCCCAGCTCCACCAGGCCCCCACTCAGCCATGTACAAAGTGATGGCCTCCCAGAGATTTTGAGCGAATGTTGGATTTTAGTTTGTTGGTTTAATAAAATACTTCAGGGCTTTAAAAGTTTAATCATAAAAGATTAAGTCATATTTTTAAACTTTTACTTCAGATAAAAATCTCAAAATGATCTACCTGTCTTAAAAATTCCAGTTTGAAAACTGCTTTATGAGGTCCCAGTGTCTAATGTGGTTCGCGATTTCCGTGGCTGCTCACTGACCCAGCTGAAGTCACTTGGGAAAGTAATGGGATTGATCTCCCTGAACTGATCATTCTTCTGACTTTGCAGGAAGATAATTTTCAGGGTGGAGGATTGACTAGTTTCAGTTTACCTCAGTTGGCTGATTTGCCAAAGAACTGAGTATTGAACTTTGATTATGTACTTCCAAAAGTGAAAATACCATAGCATTGTACCGAAAATGGTCCTCTTTAGCCTTCGGAGGGATGGTCAGGGTGGGATGCTTTTACTGTAATTGCTGGTTTACAGACCATAGAAAGAAACCTCTTTTCACTTTTAAAGTCTATAATTGTAGCTATAATAATCTTGGTGGAATTGGATGTTTCCACTGTATAACTGTATAACTGATATGGTTTTTTGTTTTTAAAAAAATGTGTTTTTTGTTGTTTTGTTTTCTTATTCATACCTTAATTTTTATGTAAGAAGTTTTCATACTTGAGAAATTTATTCTTACGATTAGGACCTGCAGAGTAATGTCATGTTCTTTAATTTTTTCAAGACAGTATAGAAATGTATTTTTAACATATTCTTGAAAATGACAGTATTCTATATGTTTGTAAATCTTATTTGGCCTAAGATTAAGACAAAACTTGTGTATCTACACTTTTGTTACAGAAGTGAAGAGACGTAGAAGGGCTTGATCCCTGGTTCATAGAATTGATATAGGATATTGATGTGGGATATTGATGGTGATTCACTGCTTATTATAATGTTTGGACATTACATCCAAAATGGGATAGTTAGCATTTTGGAGACAAGTAAGTTTAATTTGAAATCCATGCTTTATAAAAATAGAAAGTTAATATTTACTGGGAATTCTATGCTGTCTGGAGAGGCAGGACGGCAGACCGAGACGTGGGTAATGAAACCACAGCTGCCTTGTCCCAGTGGGGGGCAGCAGCGGCCTTTGGCAGTCACTGTCCCCATGTAACCTGTGGTGGCTGACTCCTGGGGCTAATCATCATGTCTCATGTATAGTCAGTTTTTGGAGCTGTTTATTCAGGGGAAATATGAATCTTACTATTTTGATGAATGTTTTTGCAGTTACTGCCCTTTCTTCTGTGCAGAGAGAAATTGTAAATAAGGAACATGTAGCATTTCACTATTCCCAAGGAAAAAAGGGAGCAGCTGAGGTACACGCAGCACCCACACTCCCTGTGACAGGAGAGGGCTGGCCAGCTTGCGGTTTTCCATGCTGGTGGGTGGATCAGGGCACAGAGGGCCTGATGGCTTCTGTTGGCTGGAGGCCAAATTTTGTGTGTCAGCCTTCACCAAGCTTCGCCTAAGTGGAGGAGGTAGTGACGGGGATGGAGGCCAGGTCTGCCCTCTGTGAGTCGTGTGACCCTTGGAAAGTCGTTTTATTGTCTGAGCCTGACTGTGTTGCTCTTCTATTGAAATGCATTTCTGTTCTCTGACCACTGGTCAATATTCCACTCATAGCTAGCATGCCACGAAATGTGTCCCGTGTCAGCTAATGCAAAGGTAGGTAATTGGAGAGCCAGGAGGAACCATAGAGTTCAGAGGAGGAACACTGGTATTGTAAACCCTCTCCCCTGCTTCTGATAGCCGACTGATTATTCCTGACAGGTCTCTGTAGTTGTAGCTCGACATAAGAGGTGCCTTGACAGCTCCATATGAGTATGTATCCGAGGTAATAGTGTGCAGAGTCCCATTTGAATCTGGTAAATCCAGTGCTAGGATTATAAATATCCACATTTAACATGAGCTTATGCACCAGGAGCATCTTTTCAAAATGCAGAACAGATGAATCATGTTCTTGTTTACAACCCTTTGTGACTTCTTGTCACATTTCAGGATAAGGCTCAAACCCTCTTTGTAGCCCACAGCTGGCTCCTGCTTGCCTGAAGCCTCACCTCGACTGTGCTGCCCTCCGCTCTCTGTGCTGGCTCTCTGTCCTTCTCTTGACCCCTGGACTTCTGCTGCTCCTCTGCCGAGACTGGGGCCATGTCCTTCCCTTTGACTTCAGTCCCCACTGCTCTGGGTCTAGTTGGTGAATAACTGCTGACCACTCACAGGCCAGCTGTCCTTTCCTCTATGAAGCTGTGAAATCCAGCACCCTGTTTTCCACTCTGTGAGTTAGTGTACATTTCTTTCTTTGTCAATGGCTCCGACAGTGTTTGCCTTTTGCACTGCACTGTCAGGTCAAGGACGGGCTGTCTTCCTCCCTGCCAGACCTCCAGCACAGCAGCACAGTAGTCACTCAGCAAATATTTGTGGAATGAATGAATATGGTATAAACATACCTATTATTTACACTTTTCACAGACAGCTGTTAACTTTCATAACTTCGAGGAACGACTAATTAAATTTTAGTTATGAATTCTGTTATGAATTGATGAATGAAAATATTATCATCGTGTTGTGATAAAAAAAGTTATTCATGACTGAATTATTTACACTTCCTTCCTTCCTTCCTTCATTAATTGGACAGGTTTGGCCATTATGCGCCCTGCTCTAATCACTTGTAAGACTTCAGTGACTAAAACAGAAAACATCCCTGCCTTGAGGTGCTCATATGCTGGCGGGGAGAGCAGGTACAAAATAGATTGCACAGTAGAAGGGGAAAGGGCTATGGAGCAAACTAAACCAAGGGAGGGCAGGGCAGGGACAGAGTCCCTGGAATGGTGACATTTGGAGGTGAGGGAGGGGCGTGTGCGGAAGTGTGTCAGAGGAGTGCCGTGATGAAGGTACTGAGGGGTGTGTGCCCATTGGGGCCGAGAAACAGCAATCGGGTGGAGGTTGGTGTGAAGGACACTGGTCCTTGGAAGGGCAGGAGCTGTAGAGGAGTGAGCAGAGGAGAGCAGGGACCGTTTGGGTTTGAAAAGGATCACAGGCTGCTGTGTGGAGGCTGGACTGAAGGCGAACATGGGTAGAAGCCAGGTGACAGGTCATGAGGTCTTGGAGATGTTTAGGTGAATGAGAGACAGAGAGAGAGAGAGGTCAAGGGTGCCCCTGGGTGTTTGGCCAGAGCAATGGAGGTTTGGAGTTGCCATGCATGGAGCTGGGAGAGGTGCAGGCAGAGCCAGTTGGGGAAGACTCAGCCAGCAGGGGAAGTTCAGTGCGGGCATGTGAAGTTTGAGTGTGATTGGAGATGTTAAGCTGGTGGTTGTGGGTAAAAAGGAGTCTGGGATTCAGGAGAGAGGGTGGCCTGGGGATGTGGGTGTGTTAGGCATCAGTGCATAGCAGGTGTAGAACCCCAGGAGTGGCTGAAGTCACCTAGGGGGAGCACAGGTCATAGATGGGAGCTGTCTATGGCCTGAGTTCTGAACTCTAACATTAGAGGTCTGGGAAATGAGGGGCAGCCAGCAAAAGACTCAGAGAGGAGCCTGGGGGAGGAGGACATCCCAGGAGCACGTTACCCTGGCAGCTAATGGAACAAGAGTTCTGGGAGGAGGGAGTGTTCAGGTGGTCAGAGCTGCTGGTGGCCATGGCTCGTGTCTTGTGCCTTTAAGCTGGTTTCAACTGATGTTTAAAGTTTGGAAAATATAATTGGAATATGATGAGTTCATGTCACTTTGAAACCTGTAATTGTATGAATAATTTTGAATTCCATTAGACAGACATGACATATCACTGCTTCTCTTTGTGTATGGTATCAGGAACCAGATTCGTTGCATATTTATGTGTAATTTAATCAGTTAATTTCTTATGATTGAAATAGCTTCTTTCATTTTTAGGTTTATCTTGACTTAGCATATGACAATCATTTTGAAATAAACTGAAAAGGAGAAAAGAATAATAGTAATATGAATAAGTTTACAGTTGTCCTTTTTATGAACAAAATTATCATAAGAAAGCTGATATTTTGGAAAAACGTGCATTGTCTCATTTTTTGCTCATTTAATTTTTCTCTCAAGGAACAAAACATTTTTTAAAATCCTTTGCTGGCTGTTAGAAGAATAGAAATCTTCTGTCCTTAATGGAATTTATTCTTTATTGGTATTAATTCTAATGAAGAATTAGAATTTTGGCTCAATCTGTCCATAGGTCATATAGAGGAGTTTTCAAGCACTTTTTTAAGACATAGGTCATAGAAGCAATATTGATTTGTTTATCTTGCTTTAAATTGGTTAATTTTAAAGAGAGCAGTGTTTGCTTAGAACTTGGTTTCTAAATATTATTTCTCACCAAAAGGAACTAGGAATCTTTGAGAAATGGCTGATCCAGGGTTGGGGAAGAAAGATACAAATGCGTGGAACATTTTGTTGAGCCAGAATATAAGGAAGTGCTCAAAATATTTGGTGGGAGCATGTCCAAAGGATGGAAAAGCCAGCTGCAAGAGGCTCCCAGTGGCCAAATTAGGACAGTCTGAGGATTAGAATGAACAAGGACATAATGGATTAGAACCCATTGAATAAGAATCTAGGTGTTCATACTTGAGATGGATAGAAAGATGGAAAGAGGAAAAGAGGGAAAAGGAAAGCTCTTTTTTACAGAAGAATACTGACTATCCAGCAAATTGCCACTTTGCAACCATTATAATAAAAATTGATTCAGGTTAGATTCATCAATAAAGGCTACTTCTAGTGTAGGGACTGTCCGATGAATAACAGGATTTTTACATCATCTCAAAGTATCTCCCACAAGCTACTCACTCATTATAAAAGGAAAAATATTAACTACACTGTGGAGACACCAGATTCCACCTTAACTGAGTGGTTAATGTCACCAGTAGGAAGAGCAGAAAGGCCTCCTGGGCCTCTGGGCCTCTTGATATTCCCAGCCTCATAGATGGGGCATTGCAGAGACACACTTTGAATCAATCACCAGCAGACATCAGAGGAACCCCAGCTGAGGGCCAAGAACTGGAGAATGTTATTTGTCATGAAAGACAAAGGAAGATTGAGGAACTGTTCAAGATAAAAGGAGACCAGAGAAACGTTACAGCTAAATGCAGAAGTGGCCCTGGATTCTGCCCTGGGGGAAATGTTATAAAAGGCATTATTGGGACAAAGACAGAACTGGAGTGTTATTGGGATTATTATTGTTGGAATACAATGTTAAATTTCCTGAATATGGTGACTGCTGGGATTTTGTAAGAAAATATTCTTTTTCCTAGAAAATACACACCGGAGCATTAAGCGGGGAAAGGTGCATATTGTATGCAAACTCTTCTCAAATGGTTTAAAAAAAAATGTTCTTAGAGGAAGAAAGCAAATGTGACAAAATGTTAAAAATTGGCAAACCTGGGTAGAGGCGCGTGGGAGTTCTTTGTTCTTTTCTTGCACCTTTTCTGTATATTTGAAGCTATCTCAGAATAACAAGTTAAAAGAAAAAGTGGGAAAAAACCATATTTTTAGGTTTGTGAAGGTGGTAATATATTTTTGGGACCTGCATATAAATTTTTAAGTAGTTGTTAATTTGCCGATGTAATTAAAATGTCAGTGCTTTTAGCAAAAAATAAAAACCCTTTCTTTATTGGCAGATTGGTAATAAAATGATAAAAAAGTGATATAAGTTAGGTTGACTTTCAAGAAATTCATTGTTAGTCTATTATGGACACATTTTTAAAAAAATTATGAAATATTCATAATATTTCAAGTTGGTAGAATGTGTGTATTTTTTCAAAGTGATATAAGTTAGGTTGACTTTCAAGAAATTCATTGTTAGTCTATTATGGACACATTTTTTAAAAAATTATGAAATATTCATAATATTTCAAGTTGGTAGAATGTGTGTATTTTTTCAGTGTCTAATTGTACCATATTTCACTGACTCTGGATGTCGACTTTAAGATGTACCATTGCCATTGAGAAAGAAAAAAAATGTTGCTGATTGTAATTCTAAGACATTGTCAATTGTATGATGTCTCCTGATTTCAGAGATGTTAAAAATATAGAAAATTATGTCTTAAATATATGTTATAGGGTATATTGAAATGTTTAAGTAGGTAAATAATTTAAAGCTGCTTCTTATTTTAATTATTTCCATATTATAATTTTTAGTCAGAAAACTGGAAATCTATGATACACATCTGCTGAAAATGGTGTATTTTCAAACTGATATTGCAAGATGTTCTTACAACTGTTGTTAGTGTGTCTTCTCTATTTTAATAGATTGTTTGATAATGTATTTGTGCCTTGATCTTTTTTTATAGATAGTAATTTTTTCATGGGTGTTTTCAGGGACTCTTAAGTACAGACGATATTCGGAAGCATTTCCTCTGACTCACCGCTCACTGAAATAGTGGCTGTTACTCTCCACAGATGCCGCAGTTGGAAAAGAAACTTGAACTCGAACTTGAGGATGATGCGAGAGTCATCGCTTGCCGCTTCCCTTTCCCGCACTGGATCCCGGACCATGTCACCGGAGAGGGGATAGATACTGTGTGGGCATATGACATGAGCACTTTTAGAGGAAATCAGAAGAGGCCCAGAAAATTGATGCATTTGTAGTCGGTCATTCCAATATAAACTTTACTGAGAGTGCTTTTCAGAAATGTTGGTGGTCGTCTTTGATTTTATAGAGACTTACAGCTGCGCCTTTAGCAACAGAGTGTATTTTTCTTTGGTATGAAATGAGAAACTACTATTACTTTCCTTACCTTTTTAGAGGAAACAAACAGAAGTTAAGAAAAATAGGTAGATTTAAAATCCACTTTTTGACTTTTCATGCACTGGGATGCATGAAAATATGAGTAAGTGCTGGTCGTGTTCATGGGTAGAAAAGATACCAACAGCTCTTCACATAATAAACAATGTTCTTACAACTGTTGTTAGTGTGCGTTCCTTACCTTTTTAGAGGAAACAAACAGAAGTTAAGAAAAATAGGTAGATTTAAAATCCACTTTTTGACTTTTCATGCACTTGGATGCATGAAAATATGAGTAAGTGCTGGTCGTGTTCATGGGTAGAAAAGATACCAACAGCTCTTCACATAATAAACAAGGTGCTTTCATGCCACAGATGAGGAGAAACAACTTTTAAAGAAAGCATGTATAAGTAAATGTTTGTGGTTTCCTATAACTTTGTTCATATTTAAGATTTATCTTTTTTTTCTGTACTTCATGGCAAAATTAATTTTCTAAAGAATTCAGAGAGGCATTTATATTTTATAATATTTATTTAAAATAATTTGTTCCAAGGCTAGTGGATTACTGTATTTTATCGAATCTAAGATGTATATATGTATATGCATTTGTGTGTGTGTAAGTGTGTATATACGCATACACATTTTAACATTGCTGAAATTATGACACATCTTCCAACTGAAGGTGTTTTATAGGTTTAAATGGTGGTGGTGTACATTATGATATAGTTTGATAGCATCTTAGATTTGATGAAATATGGTATACAGAGACCACACATGATATAGTGGAATAGTTGGTAATGATTTAATAGGAAAATAAATGATTGTGAGCTTTGGTGTAAGCCTGACCTGGGTTCAGATCCCTGCTTTGTCATCAGCAAGAAGCCTTGGACACATGGCTTACTGTTTCTGAGCCTTGGTTTTCTGAGTATCCCTCCCATTGGGCTAATAATACACTGAACAGGGGACTAGAGACCAATTTGTAAAACTTGTAGCACATAGTCTTTGGTCCGTAAAAGGTATTTATTATTTTAGACACTAAGGAAAAGCTTATTCACAGAAGTTGCAGATTATTTCTGCTAGTCACTTCTTTATTTTATGAGAGCAGCCACTTATTTAATAATTCTCATTTATGAGAGAGACTTAACTGATTTAGATAAAAGATGAGTTAAGGAAACCCTTTGAATGTGAGTAGACAATCTTCATATATCTGAAAAATGAATGTTGAATGGTGGCATGAATAATGCCTGCTTATCACAGAAAATAATTGAACTCCCAGTCATACACCTGTAACCTAAATATAAAACCGTCTTAACAGAAATTTAATAAAGTAAGATGGTCACATCTTTAACTAAATTTTAAAAATCTGATCAATTTGATAATTTTCATTTAAATGAGAACTATCTGAGGACACATTCATTCATTCAACAAGTAGGTATGGAGTACCCACTGTGTACTGAGCCCTGTGATTCCACAGTGAATAGACAAGCAAAGCCCCTGACTCATGGAATTCATATTCTAGAGAGGGAGACAAACAAATAAGCCAGCAGATTTTAGTGTGTGTGAAGTTCTCTGAAGGAAATGAATGGTGTAAAACTATACAGAGCAACCGTGTGTGTTTGGGATGAGGGAATGGGATGTTGTGGACATTTGTCAGGTTATTGGCTGCTACCATCTAACCTTTTCCCAACAGCCCCTGACTTCCTCATGAAGAATGAATTTTCTCTTATGGTGTGGAGTTCTGGTGGGAGGGCATTTCTGCATGTCTGCCTCTCACGGTCACCTTCCACTCTAGCCAGTCCTGACATGTGTCTGGGCACACTTGGAGAGAGATCCAGTGTAGCTCCTTGCTGTGAGCATGTGGTGGGTAGAGGCAGGGCTTTTTGGAACTTTGGAGGTATTGTACAGTTTTCTAGATGTGTTCCTGGTGGATTTGTGGAGGCATTGAGCTATGTGCAGTCATTTATAATTGCCATTTTTGGAGTATTGTCTTTAGCTTCCCAAGAATTAGATGGTACTTGGTCCTGCAACCTCAGAGTAAAAAGGACTGTTTCGTAGAAGTGTGATTCATGGAGTCTGCAAGACCTTTAATTGCTTTTTAAAATTGTGGCTTGTTAAATAAACTGTACAATAAGGATTTTCCCATTGCAGGTTATTGTGGCTTCTCTGGCTGGTTTGAATTTTCATCAGTTACTAGGTTAAGGACATTGATCAAATTTGCACATGAACAGGGCAGGGAATGAGAGCTTCTGTGTTGGATGTGAAAAGTAGGATTCATAAATGTCTGTATAGATTGAAATCAGGGGCCAGGGCTAACTTGATAAAATTTAAAGTCAAAGAAAAAAAGATAGCTCAGGGTTGATGTGGCCAACAGGAGCTGTGGTGAACAGACCTGGGGGTTTCCATCCACATAGGCCAATTACTCCAGCACACTCCCATCTGAGTGCATCTTGTTCCAGAAGCATGGCCCACAGGAATGCAACCCTTGCATCCCCAGGTGTGCCAGGTGGGCTCGGCCTGTTCTGGCATTCACACTTTCCTTTTTTTTATTTTTAAAATTTATTTATTTTTAAAAGTTTTTATTGAATCAAAATTGATTATACATATTTTGGGGTTCAACATTGAGATATGTTGATCAAATCAATATTACTAGCAAATATATTGTTACAAATCTTAATTATTCTTTTTGCCACTTGTCCAATCTCTCCCCATCTCTGTTTCCCTCCCCCCGCTGCCATTTACCCTAGATTTCTTCTCTCCTTCTGAAAGAATAATGGTTACTCTGTTGATTTATTGCCTAGATGATATGTCCAATGCTGAGAGATGTGATCAGATCCCCCAGTATTATCATAGAGCAGATGCTTCTTCTGTCACTCTGAAATGGGCTTTGTGTAGAGAGACGTCCTCTTCTTTTTTGTATCTCTGCTGGTGACTCTCCTCGTGTCAATGCACTCCAGTGGCTGGAGGACCATCTGTGTGGTGGTTGTGGTGTCTAGCCGATTTTGCGGCAGCCATGGTTATTGTGGTGGCTGTGGTGGGCCACCCACATGGAGGTGATGTTTTTGGCATGCTCCTTTGTGCTGGCAGTGTGCCTGGTTGTGGGAGGGGGATCTGATACCCGGCTCCATTCCTCATATCCCCTGGTGGGCTCCAAGGCACTGGTGGTGTGCCTGGGCTGGACTAATTCTTTGTCCTTTGCTTACTTCTAAAATGGGGGAACCAGTACTTGAGCTGTGTGGTCAAGCTAAATTGCTGCTTTGCTGCTCTTTCCCTAGGGAAGTCTTTTTGTGCAGCTCAGGGTTTAATGGTTGACTTTATAGGTACTTCCAGCTCTCCAGAGACCTGGTGCACCTGGGTTGTGTAGAAACTTGATCTGGGCCTGAGTTTTTTTTTATCAAACTGCACCCCGTGCAATTCTGCATTCCTTACCAGTCTCCTCTGAGTTGTCCTGCACTGATTGGGGGGCAGATTGGCTGTCCTTTCTGTGTCCTAGTGTTCTCCTGGTGGGCACATCTCCTATACCGCCCATGCTCCAAATGCTTCCCATGGGACGGGCCATGCACTGGTTTTTTATGATGACTCACCAGCCTCCGAATGGCTCCCCTTTTTCAGCTGTTCTGGCTCCTTGCTCCAGCATGGGTTCATGGGAACCCTATTAGTGGTCTTGCTGTCCTGGGGGCCCTCAAGGCCCTCTTCTCCCCTGCTGCCTCCAAGTAACTCCATCTGAAGGGCACAGCTGTGGCTTCTGCTGGCTCCTGCTCCATGCACTCAGCAGTTGCAGCCTTAAACATCCGTGGCCTGAAAAGCTCAGAGCAGTTTTTTCTTTCTCTCATTGTGGTTTCTCCTTCCTTCGTGAACTCCATAGGTCTCTCCTCCACTTTCCCTGAGCTCTAGTGGCCCCAGCTTGGCGGATGTTACATTTTTATAGTTGTAAATTGGTTGATTTGTGGGAGAGAATGACCCTGGGGATCCTGCGTTCCGCCATCTTGACTGAAACTTGCATTCATACTTTCTGAAATGCGGGGGCTGGCCGGGCGGCGCTCCCGCCGAGGGTTTGGATCCCACATACAGACCAGCCGCTCACTGGCTGAGCGAGGTGCGGGCGCAACACCGAGGGTTGCGATCCCGTTGCCGGTCCCGGTCCAGTATGGGCGCGACACTGAGGGTTGCAATCCGTTGCCGGTCACGAAAAAAAGACAAAAAGGAAAAAACAAAAAAAAAACAAAAACATACTTTCTGAAATGCTTAGATCTATCATGTGCATGTGAAACCAAGTTTACAAGATTTAAGAAATGAGACTGTCTTCCAGGTACACTTTTTTGTTGTTGTTCACCATTGCTGGTAACAGCATACATTATGATGAGTCATAGCTAAACAGAACAGAAGGAATGCAGGATTCTTGATGTTTAAACCATGCAGCCGGATACAATTTGTAGTGGATTGAATTATGTTCCCCCAAAACTCATTGAAGCTTGAATTGTGTTCCCAAGTCTTATGTATTAGAAACTTAGCCCCCACTGTGACTATTAAGAGGGTAGGAAATCCTATTGTGCTAATTGAAAGGTGGAGCCTTGAAGAGGTGATTGGATTGTAGGACCATGCCACAGTGAATGGATTAAAAAATGATGGTGAGGGTTGTGGTTCTGAGGGCTTTAAGAGAAGAAGAGAATCTATCTCTCTCTGCTCTCTCTGCTTCTGCCATCTTGCAATGTGAGACCCCTGGGTCACTGTCACCACCACCAGATGGACTTTGGACTTCCTAGCCTCAGAAACTGTAAGCAATAAATTTCATTTTCCTTTATAAATCACCCAGTTTCAGGTACTGTGTTATAACCAACCCAAACAGACTAATACACCATACCTCTACCAGAGTGCTTTGCCTGATGGCCAATGGTAGAAAAGACCTGGCTGTGAAGAAAGAAATGTTCTGGAGTCCAGGAGGCCTCTAAGGTTGTGCTCTAAAATGTATTTTCTAGTTTAGTCCTGGCTGAGCACATTCCCAGAAAGACATCTTAGTCATTGCAAAACATACAACGGTAGTCAACTTAAGTCTCAACAGACAAACAAGACGCACACCCATTGGGTGTGTGGTGTGTCTTGTTGCCTTTGGGGCTGTATGTACCATAGTGTGACTGGCCCTTCGTTAAGACATCTGAAGTCATTTGGGCCATGGGGGAGTGTGGATGTCAGGGTGGGTGGTGGGCACGTGAGCCAGTTTCCACCAGTGAGATTTGATGGGATGTCTGCTGGGAATTTTGGGAAAGGCTTTTGTTGCTAATAGAAGGAGATGTTCAAGGAGTGAGCCCCCTTCCTGTCTTCGGACATGTTATGTAAGGCAGCTTTAGCAGCCACAAGGGGACCCTGAGGGGCCAAGTGAAGCTGCAGGCCAATATGCTGAGGACTTGACAAGCAGACCAATGGGAAGCCTGGGGTCTTGGGGATGCCGCAGAGCTGCTGCACTGATCTGGAGCTGAACCGTCCTACTTCAAGACGTCTTGTTTAGTGAAGTTATAAGTCCATGTTGTTTTAAGTTGCTTTTCCATGGGTGTTGTGTTATTTGTGCCCTATATCATCCTGATGGGGGGAGGAGGGTTGTAAGGCTGAGTTGAGGTTAGTGGAGCCGGCAGTGTAGAATGGCAGGCACCCAGGAGAGGGCCAGGGGTCAGCACTTTCTAGCAAGCAGGGGAGGTGCATCTGGAGGGATGGAGAGTTCCCTGTTCACAGAGTAGCTCCAGGAGTGGTGTTGGGAGGAGTTGTACCAAGTCCACAGCCCTGTGAAGCTGGACCTGTTCTTCATTGGTGATCACATGGCCCCTAGGGACACAAGACTTCCCAGGACAGTGCCTGTGCTTGGGGACATGGGCAAGGGCGAGGCCCAGCATAGCATTAGCTGTATTCCTGCATTGCAGGGAGTTATATAGGGGAAGAGGTTCTTTCTTTTTTTTTTTTTTTTTCCTTTTTGTCTTTTTTCGTGACCGGCAACGGATCGCAACCCTCAGTGTCGCGCCTGCACCAGACTGGGACCGGCAACGGGATCGCAACCCTCGGTGTCGCGCCCGCACCAGACTGGGACCGGCAACGGGATCGCAACCCTCGGTGTCGCGCCCGCCCCCCGCTCA
>NW_007733468.1:72862-83517 GCF_000696425.1 Galeopterus variegatus | reverse complement strand
CGGCGGGAGCGCTGCCGCGCTCCCAAGCGGCGCACTGTAGCAGTGCGCCACCAGGCCGGCCTGGAAGAGATTATTTCTGAGGAATGGATGACCACTGGGGGTGTAGTTGCCACCATCCTTACATGGGGGAAGGCCTCCTGGGGGGGGTCTCCTCTGTGTCACACAGAGGATTCCTTCAGCATATGCTGTCCCCAAACTAACAGTGGTTTAAAATGGATGATATAAAAAACTAGAAACAGAAAAAGGAACAGAAGAAGCCACATTGATAAATGGAGATGAATTCTGGATGGTAAAACATCTTGAAAACATTTTAAGAGGCACAATCGAGGTTGTGAATGTTTACTCTGAATGAGAAGATGATGTTTAAAGGCAGCATGACAGATATTTTCAAATACCTGAAGGGCTGCCATGCAGAAGAGGAAGGAAAGGAAGGGACATTACTCTGTGCCAGGGGTTCCCATGTGCCGTGTACCCTTCTCATCCTCAGGGAGGTGGTACTGTCTTCAGTTACTTATTTTTAATTCAAGGGAAGTTGTTAGCTTGCTCAGAGTCACAATCTAACACAGGAGCACTGGGTCTTTATTACATGCAGTTAGACCTGTTCTGATGGCTCTGGGGAGCAAACGAGGGTCATTGGGTAGATGCTAAAGGGACATGGAGTTTAACTCAGTATGAAATACGGTCTTAATAAAGTCATTTAAAGTTAGAATGTGTTGCTTTTGGACATAGTTCCTTCTCCGTGGAGATTCGGAGCAGAGGCTGGACAGCCACTTGGTGGAGATGTTGTAGAAGGAATCCATCTATGAGCAGGCGTGGAGTCCTAAAATGACCTAAGATAGTGATGAGTTTTCCCATCTTAGCAGGGCGGCCAGAATCCTCTCAGCATACCGCAGTGTGTCTGTGAAGCATCAAAGCAGCCTTCGGCAATAAAGGTGTTTCACACAACTCCAGCAAAACTTAGCATCTTCCCAAATGTGAAGAGGCTACGGCAATTTTTACCTCTGGTGTTGCAAAACAAAGTAGTCGAAATATTGGAGGAGGTGATCAGTGAAGATAAACTGTATCAGAACTGCAGCTGTGAAATGTGAATGCTCAGAGAAGAAAGTCGACATCTTTAAAATCTCAGAGGGTTTAGTTGGAGCTAACACAGTTGTATGCACCAAGTACTAAGTAGAACCAGAGGCCTGTTCTTGAAGCCTCTGGTAGGAACATGTCACTAATGGTGCCTCATCCTCTTTAAGTGATGCTGTTCCACCCATAACCTTGTCAAGGGAGCAGCCTTATGAGGACCCCCCCCCCCTTACTTCAATTGATTAGACCAAAATTGGGCATCTGAGCTAAAGGCAGGCCACAGGCTGGCCAGCAAAGTGGCTGGCAGAAAGAGAAGAGGTGATCTACTCAGATTCCATGTTGAGAATTTAAGTTAGGGAACAGAAAGATTGGGGATATAGAAGTAGACATTAATTAGGGTCATGAGGTTGAGGCCAGAGCAGCTGCGTCAGCCATGGGAGAGAGGAGAGAATAACGGCCAAGCTTCCCTGAGGTCGGGGAGCAGGCCACAGTCCTGATGAGCAGGACCCTGCTGGGGCTCGTCCCTGCCTGCTGGCCAGCGGGGCCAAGGACCCCGGGTCCAGCAGGAGCGGAGCTAGCAGAGCTGTTGCCAAGCCTCAGAGCATCTTAGCCTGTCTCCTTTCTGATGAGGTTGAGTGTTGTGTTCCTTGAAGAACTCAGTTTGTGACATAGGTAGTTTTATGACAGATGAAAATGCCACTATCATAGCAGGTATTAAACACAAAGGCTTCTTATCCCCAAAGACGGTGCAGGCCGTATATTTAAAGAGAAAAATGGATATTTAGATAAATGTAAGGATTTCTGCATCTGAATAGCACAATGAAGTTTCTGTACTCAAACAGAAAACTTTAGTTGTGTGGGAGTCCTTTTAGGCAGAACACCTTATTCCTTTAGAATGAGGAGGTCCTGTGATAATGACGTACTATGATTATATTGGAATTGGCACACTTGTGACTCAATGGACTGATACAAATTGAACATGAACAAAAAGATCACATAACTTTTATAGGTGAGGGAAATTAGATGTCTTATTTTTCTAATTTAATATTGCCGTATGAACATTATCCAGGAAGGACTGATAAAACAATAGGTCATTGATCACTAGGTTTAATTCAGGAATGGAAAGGAGGAATCAAGTTAGTTTTCTTCTCTGTAATATTGTAGGATGAAAAATTGGGCAGCAAACTTACTTTTTTTTATAAGAATTAATGAAAACGGGCCGGCCTGGTGGCGCACTGGATAGTGCGCCGCTTGGGAAGCGTGGCGGCGCTCCCGCCCGAGGGTTCGGATCCCACATACAGACCGGTTCCCGCTCACTGGCTGAGCGAGGCGCGGGAGCAACACTGAGGGTTGCGATCCCGTTGCCGGTCCCGGTCCGGTACGGGGGCGACACTGAGGGTTGCGATCCGTTGCCGGACACGGAAAAAAACAAAAAAAAAAAAAAAAAGAAGAAGAATTAATGAAAACGTCAGAATAATTTCACAAAGCTCATGTATATCCCAAACTGGGTGTATACATTCAAGTGGTGAAGTCTGGTAGGGTTTGCTGTAAATATAGCTTTGCAGTGTTTTTCATGTGGAACATGACAGTTAAAGGAGAGACAGTGTGACATAATGCGTTAAGCTAAATCCCAGTGAAGACAGCTAGCAGTCAGCAAAGTCGTAAGGCAGGTAAAGCTTCTACCTTTTTGATGATGTTCCCTTTTCACTCCCCCTACACCTCGTCCCAGGAACTCACCCTTTCTGATTTGACCACATGGCCTTCTTTTCACATGTCCACTAATCTTTGAATTAGGTGTTACATTATGTATTGTTATTTTCAAGGGCATTAGCATTTTGTTAAGCAACTCTTTAATATAAATTTGATTTTAATAAAACTGAAAAAGATGAATTTGTAATAGAGAAATGTCAGGTTCTTGCTTCCTCCTGACTCTGACCCAAGCCCTACCTACCCTGCTGGCAAATCTGTGACAGCACGTGGTCATCATAAGATTCCCTTGACTTTTAAAATCTTAAGTGAATTTTAAGTGAAAATTCTTAGTCTAGAAACTATGATAATAAGGGTAGCTCTCATGTATTGACTGTCTACCATGTCATAGGTCTTTTACATACATTATTTTAATTCTCATATTAACTGTGCAGTGTAGATATATCTCTCAGTTGGGTAAACTGAAGCATTCATTTGCCAAGGCTCATGCACTAATTAGTAAGTGGTAGAACTGGTATTTGAACACAGGCCTGCCTGAAATTAAAGTCCACACATTTTCCTGTATTCCACTGCCAGGGCATGGGGAAGGCTCTACTGCTGTAGAATCAATCCTATCTACTCAGTTAACTCAGATGTTAGCAAAGTTTGAATTTCTCCAAGGCTTGGATTCTATGCCTCTTTGAATCGGGATAACTCTTTTTTTGGTAGGTACAGGGTGGTCCTTGAGTTAGAACTGTAAATCCGAGAGAAGGGTAAAGCAGCAGATTTTCCAAAATTCTTCTACCCACATAGAAATAGGTAGATGAAATAGTTTCTTCTATGCAGAACTCACCTAATTCACCTAAAGGTAGGTTAGTGCAAACATGTCACCTATGTAAGAAAAGAAACAACTTCTTAAAGTACACATCTGTATTAGTTTGCTAGGACTGCATAACAAAGTACCACAGACTGAGTGGCTTAAACATCAGAAACTTATTTTCTCACAGCTCTGTAGGCTGGAAGTCCAAGATCAAGGTTCTGGCAGAGTGGTCTTTGGAGCCTCTTTCCTTGGTTTGCAGATGGCTGCCTTCTCGTTGTGTCCCCACATGGCCATTCTTCTGTATACACACATCTCTGGTGTCTCTCTGTGTGTCCTAATCTCCCCTTCTTATAAGGACACAAGTCAAATTGGATTAGGGACAACTCTAATGACCCAATGTTAACTTAATCACCTCTTTAAAGGCCCAATCTCAAAATACGGTCATAGTCAGAGGTACTTGGGGCTAATTAAGACTTCAGCATGTGAATTTTGGGGGGACCCAATTCAGTCCATTACAACCCCTTACAAGTTAATTACAGCATCATTTTTATAAGTCAATCAGGCTGGGTCCAGCTGAATGAGTATCAGTTGGAGACTAGTTAAGTGCCTTTTGATATATCCATATGGAGCAGCTGCGAAAAAGACTGCAGCAGAGTGACACCTACCAATCCAAGTGTGATTTCCAAGATACAGGCTTCCCTGCTGCAACAATGCACATTTAACATAACCAGCCTTACAGAAAAAGCAAGTTTAGTGGGAGACCACTCAAAACAGGTCAGCTTCAAAATCAGAGCACAAATCATTGGTACCTGGGGAGGTAACTTGGACAGTCCAGGCAGGCAGCTCAGAGGTGCTGAGACTGCCCTAAGGGAATAATTTTTAAAAATGGATGGGAATGGGGTTTTGGGGGACCAACACTGTGCAGACGAGCACTGAAGGACGTCCACACTGCCATAAGCCTGGGATGGTACAGCATGGGGTGCCCCTCTCTGGGGAGGTGCAGGCACTTTTACGTTCTCTTAAAATACAGCTGAAGGGTCTCCACGTTGAGAAACATTTCCTTTCTTGCTGAAGGTTCTAATTCTGCTCTCAGAATTTAAAGCTGAACTCCCCTTGCTTAAGAAACATCACATATGAAGCAACACAACTTCCAGGTTATCCTGACATGGTTCCTCTGTGCACCAGTGCTGTGTGAGTTAATCGGTAATATAGCAACAGGAGTTGTAGCAGAGCAGACAACTGTCAAGTGCAAAAAGCAAGGGGCAGAACAGTGTGTGAGCTGCTTCCATTTATGTAAAAAGGGGCATTCACATGTTCACACATGTGCACACGTATATGTGCACATGTGTGTGAACACGCACACACACTCTGCCAGAAATGATCTATGAATATGCAAGATGTTAGTAATAGCTTTTGCCCCTGGGAAGGCTGTGCGAGGATTGAAAGGTGAGAGGAAGACTTCTTCATTGTACATTTAAAAATAATTTTGTCGTTCTTTACCATATATATGAGACTTTTCAGCAAAAAGTTAATTTTTAAAAGTTCACACATCCAAGTGGAAGATTAGCTTTGATTCACGTATGAGATGCAGCTTTTTAAAGCACATATGGAATAGATAAATATTCAGTGATAATATGGGACTGATGTTGGGACCATGTACATTGGCCAGTAAGACTCTGGAAGATCAGAGAGCATGGGTACTTCAGGGCAAATTTATCAGCATTCAGAGCGAAGATTTTATGAAGATGGAGAACTGAATTTTAATGACTTATATTGGGTAAAGATAGATGGTTCATGATGTTTTTTTTTTTAACCTCCAAGTCTTTTCCCTTCTTTTCCCCGTTGGTTCTCTATAATAAAGTGGAGAGAAACACAAAATTTGTGATATTTAGGTCAGTAGTAGCCAAGAGCATCCAAAAGTGAGACAGAAACTGACAGCCAGGAGGTGGGCAGGGAAGCCTGGTACTGAGCGCGGAGGAGCAGCTCCGGGCAGGACGCCTCTTCTGCCCGCAGCCCTGTTCCACCCCAGCTGCTGTAGGCTACGTCCATTCTCCAGTTCCCTCCCTCTGGCCTTTTCCTTCATTGTCCTTTCTTGCCTTCTCTGAACATTTAATGCTAACTTTTAGAACTGGTTGTGCCCAACACTGAATTTGGACAGCAAGAAAAAAGCCATGACACTTTTTCTCCTTTCTTTTTGTATTGTCTAAGAAAGAACACAGCAGGTGGAAGAGCAAGTGACATGCCTAGGCAGTGCTACAGTGAAACTTTAAGATACTGACTCTAAAGAACCATCAACTGCCACCTAAAATATTGTTTTTGTGGTTTTAGAACCCCTGCAGAAATGTGTCCAGGACCTGGCAATTCACTCCTAATTCGTAAGGCAGCCCATTTTACCTTGGGGCACCACTGTTAGAAATGTCTTCTTTAAATCTGACAGCTGGCTCTCCAGCACTTCCCGCCCACTGTCCCAAGTTTTACCCCCTGGGGACCATCCTGAACAAACCTGAAGCTTTCTTCATGTGCTAGAACTTTGAATACTGGGAGAACTCTCTCTTGTCCCTAGTAACTTCCGTTCTCATAGATTTTCATACATCCCAGCCCTCCGTAGGTTGGTGACTTCCCTTAACAGAAGCTATGTTACAAATCATTTTTCTGAAATGTGGCTCCTGGAGCCAGACACAGCCCCAGGTGTGGCCCAACCAGTGCAGAGGAGAATAAACTACCCTCTTCCTCACTTTTGAGCTGGTCTTCAGATAAGACTGGGGCATCACACTCTCAACTCACATGGAACTCTTATTCTGCTTCGGGTAATTCACACATCCCACATTATATTCTTATATAAACTACATTCGTGGAATTATTTTTGACCCAACTGGATTTTATGTTTTGAAGAAGTGCAGGACCTTAAGTATACTTCTTTTAAATTTTTATCACGTTATATTTGCTCCATTATCAAGGGTTTTTAAAGGCTTTTTGGATGCTAATTTAACTATTCAATCATTTGTTTGTTCCTGTGCACTTTAAGCCACATACATCTTTAATAGCGTGCTATCAGTGTTCTCATCTGTTGTTTTGAGAGAAACAGCCACAAACTTTGAATGAGACAGGGCTGTGATAGATCCCTGAGACTTCGCCACCGTATAAACTGTATCTGGTTGGCTCTTTTGGCCGGCATTCTTAGGAGATTGTCCATTGAGTTTGTAATCTACTCAGTGATGCTGACTTACAGTTCATGTTTCTTTGTCTTAACTAAAAGGACATGAAGAAAGTGTAGCCAGAATTTCAGCTGCACGTAGGCAGGACTCCACCATCATATCCCCAGCTTGTAGAACGTGCCTTCCTATCTTAGGCAGTCCATAAATATTTGTGGAATGAATAAATGGATGAAGGAAGGGTATCGGGAGAGTTGGTTACACATCTTACTGAAGTCTGTCTATACTACATTTGCTCTTTATCCAAGACCTAGTGGTCTTGTGTCTGTAGTTTAAAAAATAAAACTAGTTACCCTGCCATGATTTGTTCTTAGTAATCCATACTGTCTCCTGTAGCCTTATCTTCCTTTTTGCAGGCATTCGTAAGCATTCTAGGCTCTTTCCAAAGTTAATGTAAAGCTCTCTTTTGTCTATAGTTTCCAGAATGGACCTTTTTCATCTTTTTAGGACTGACAACAATATTTACATACCTCTGTCAACCTCTGACACCTCTCTTGTTCTATATGATTTCTCCAATATCCCAAGTAAGAATTTGGATGTCTCATTTACACAACCTCTTAGTTTTCTGGACAATATTTTATTCTAACATGCTTGGAGACTGGATTTATTTAGAGCAGTTAATGGACATGGCCATCTCTCTGTGGATTAGGAAAACTCTAGTTAGAATACATTTTACTCTCTGTTCTGTTTTTTAAAACTTTCTTTTGCTTTTTTTTGGATTTATTTAGAGCAGTTAATGGACATGGCCATCTCTCTGTGGATTAGGAAAACTCTAGTCAGAATACATTTTACTCTCTGTTCTGTTTTTTAAAACTTTCTTTTGCTTTTTTTAAAAAAGTAATTGAATTGTATTGATTGCAGATATTTATGGGGTACAGAATTATATTTCAATACATGTATACAATGTGTAGTGATCAAGTCAGAGTAATCAGCAAATTCACAAAATTTATCATTTGTGATGAGAACATTTAAGCCCCTCTCTTTTAGCCATTTGACAATGTACAATAGATTATTGTTAATTATAGATGCTGCATTACTGTATGCAACTAGAACTTATTTTTTCTATTGAGCTGTGATTTTGTGTCCATTAACCAACTCTCACTATCCCCCTCACCCCTCCCTTTTCTCCCCACTAGTCATCACAATTCTACCTTCTACTTCTAAAAGTTTAACTTATTATTATTATTTACAAGCAACTCAGTGTCTCTCTTGAGGGTGCAGAGTCCTGCCCATGACCTTAGCAACCTCACCCAGAGTGGCCCACTTCGATGGTGAAGCTCAAGAGTGCCCCAACATCTCTCCTGGGTACACAGAGGCTCACCCACAACTGCAGCAGCCTCACTCAGAGTGGCCCACTCCAACTGAGCATGCAGAGCATTCCAGCATCCCTCTTGGGAGAACAAGGTCCTGCCCATCACCCCAGCGACCTCACCCAGTGTTGCTCACTTTAGCTGAAGATCTGCAGAGTGCCTCAACACCTCCTCTGGGGGTGCAAAGCCCAGCTCAAAGCTCCAAGAACCCCACCCAGAGTTGCTTAGTTCAGCTAAGGAGCTGCTAAGTGCCTCACTGTCTCCTTCAAAGTTCTAGTTCCTAATCTCAACCCCAGAAATCCTGCCCAGTGTTGTCCATTCAAACTGAGGAACTGCAAAGCACCCCAGTGCATCTACCAGGGGTGTAGTATCCTGGCTGGGGCATTGGTGAGCCCTCAGAGGGTCACCCACCCCAGCTGAGGAGGTGCAGATCACCCCAAAACTTCTCCCAAGAGCTTGAGACCTTGTCCACAACTCCTGTGACTCAGCCTAGTGTTGCCCACTTCAGCAATGAGCTACAAAGTACCTCAGTGCCACAGAGGCACTCAAAGACAAGTCTGACACTGAATACAGTTGAAGAAATCAGATGGAGACTACACTATGGTGACCACCTGGAACAAAACCTAAAACATCCCACCCAACTGTCACTATAGAACACACCTACTGGAAAGAGTCTCTCCCTTCAAAAACTATTCCAGAGCATTAGAAGAAGTGACTGTTCCACCAGATGTGCAGACATCAACATAAGGATACAGAAACATGAAAAAACAAGAAAACATGATACCCCCAAAGGAATGCAATAATTCTCTAGTACCAAACCCCAAAGAAAAGGAAACTTACGAAATGCCTGAAAAGGAATTCCAAATAAAGTCTTAAGGGAACTCAGTGAGATGCAAGAAAACACAGATAGACAAACAAGAAAAAACAATTCAGGATCTGAAGGAGAAATTCGACAAAGATAGATATAAAACAGAAACAAGCAGAAGTCTTGGAACTGCTGAGTTCAGTCAATGAAATAAAAAATATAACCAAGAGCTTAAGCAACAGACCTGATCAAGCACAAGTAAGACTTTCTTTTGCTTTTTATGACTATATAATTCTAGCAGTGTTAACTTCTTCCTAAGTAAATGAGTTCAAGTTTGAAATTTTTAATGAAAAAGTTTTCTCTTAGCATAATGACTAATTGAGAGAATGTTGCCTTCTACTAACCATTTTTCTTTCTTTTTAGATTTTTAATTGTACATATTTATGGGGTACAAGATGATATAAACATTTTTTCATTTATGTCATTTGAAATATGTATTTCAAAGGTTGTGGGTTCCAAAAATAGAACTATAAATTTCACATTTACCATGACTCTGCTTTTATGCTTTTTTTTTTTTTTTTTAGTTCACGAATTCTTTTCCACTTAGTAGTTTTTTTCTCTCCAGTGGTTGGCTGAGGTGACTTCTCTCCTCCCCTCTCCAACACTCAACCTCAAATTCTTTGCTGTCCTCTCTCTCTTGCATATTGGGCCCTTTGGGTCCTGATATGTTCTGTGTGCTCTTTCTGTCCTCAATGGAATCCTAGGCCTTTTCCTTCCAGATTTTAATTTTTCTTAATCCAATTTTTGATCACAAAATTCATGCCCTAATGAAACCTCTTGTCATTTTGTTTCATTCACATTTAAGTAGGCATCATCTTTTTTTTTAATGTTTTATTTTGTAGCTTATCTGCTGATGCAGCATCACTTTTGTTTCCAGTAAATGAAAGGAAAACATTTCCACCCACTTAGTACTTAGGCAAAAAGAAGAAGAAAAGCTTGAGTGCTCAGCAAAATTCTCTGAGATGAGATAAGTACGTGATAGATTTACATTATATTCTGCTTCATGATTTGGCTCAAATGTAGGTATTTTGTATCTTTAGTCATTTGGTGATTATTTCTTCAGGTTGAATTTACTTGATGCTGTTTAAGACATGGATTTTGACCTTATACGAGGAGATTTTCCATTAAACAGTCAGTTCTAATTTTTTTCAGGCATAAAGAATGAACTTTGCTACAGAACACTAGATTACGTTTAGACTAAAATGAACAAACAAGTATTTCAAATTATCCATGTGACTATTGGTCAAGTTGTGCAAACTGCTAGTAAACCTGAAAATAATTCAGATTGATTATGATAAATATTTTCCCTGAAGCAAATGAACTATTGCTGGAATTAAAACAAGAACAATTTGTATGTAAAGGAAAATGATGAAGGATAATGATTTGCAGTTTACAGACAGCTTTTTTTTCTGCACAGAAGGAGAAAGTTCCTAAAAAGTACTTGATAGTACTTTTCTTTCAGTTTTGAATCCTTTGTTCAGGAAAACCAGTATTTTGCCCTAAGAAAATAGAAATATCTTCTGAGTGTAGGCTGATAATAACAACATATATAAGTACTATGTAGAAATTTTGGCTGGCCTGTTAACTCCGTTAGTTATAGTGCAGCCTTATAACACCAAAGTCATGGGTTCAGATCCCCGTACTGGCCAGTCACCAAAAAAAAAAAAAAAAAAAAAAAAAAAAAAAAAAAA
>NW_007733468.1:69511-71887 GCF_000696425.1 Galeopterus variegatus | reverse complement strand
GGTTTGTATGAGTTTCTTACTAGGAAATCATTTTGCATTCTCCTAATGGCAGTAATGTGGAACACCTTTTCATATGCATGTTTGCTACCTGTGTATCTTCCCTGGTGAAGCGCCTGTTCAAATCTTCTGCCTGTTTTAAAAATTGGGCTGTTTACTTATTATTGAATTTTGATAGTTCTTTATACATTTAGGATAAATTTCTTTATCAGACTATGTTTTGCCAATATTTTCTCCCAGTCTGGCTTTTCTTTTCATTCACTTAATAGCGGTTTTTGCAAAGCATTAAGAAATCTATTAAATTTTGATGAACTCCAGTTTAATCAATCTTTTCTTGTATGAATTGAATTTTGGTGTCATATCTAAGAAATCTTTGCCAAGGTCACAAAAATTT
Source organism: Galeopterus variegatus (assembly GCF_000696425.1). Taxonomy (NCBI): domain Eukaryota; kingdom Metazoa; phylum Chordata; class Mammalia; order Dermoptera; family Cynocephalidae; genus Galeopterus; species Galeopterus variegatus. The sequence continues at coordinate 71,496 of NW_007733468.1, read as the reverse complement.
TCTTCTATGTTTAATTTTAGAAGTTTTACAGTTCTAGATTTTATGTTTAGGTCTATGATCCATTTTGGGTTAATTTTTGTTGATGTAGTAAGGTACGGATTGAGTTTTATTTCTTTGCATACTGCTATCCAGTTTTAGCACTGTTTGTTGAAAAGACTGTTCTTTCTCCATCAAATTGCCATTTCATCTGTGTTGAAAATTAATTGACAAAAATATATGTGAGTTTATTACTGGACTATATATTTTGTTTCATTGATCTGTGTGTCTATCCTTTACACACTACTATACAGTCTTAAGAATTACAACTTGATGGTAAGTCTTGAAATAGAGTGGTGAATCTGCAACTTTGTTCTTTTTACAAATTAATTTGGCTATTGCAGTTGCTTTGCCTTTATGTATACATTTTTGAATGAGCTTGTCAATTTCTACAAAAAAGTCTCTTAGGATTTTGAAAAGTTTTGTATTAAACCTATAGATTATATCGGGAGAATTGGTATCTTAACAATATTGAGTTTTTCAATTCATGAACAATATACATCCCACATTTATTTAGGTCTTAAAATTTTTTTTATTAGGGTTTTCTAGTTTTCAGCTTACAAATCTTGCATCTATTTTGTTGGATTTATATGTAAGTATTTCCTGTTTGGGGGTAGTATTATAAATGGTACTAGGATTATAAATGGTACTAGGATAAAACAATTGGATTGAGGAAGAGGAAGAAGAAGGAAAGGAGAGGAAAAAGAGAAAGAAGGAGAAGACAATGAAGGAGGAGGAGGAGGAGGAAGAGGAGGAGGAGGAGGAGGAGGAGGAGGAAGAGGAGACCCACTGCCAACAATGGACCAAAACTAATATTAAACTGGTCTCAAGAAAGAAGAATAAGAGAAAGATATTCTAAGAAGAAGAAAAATAAATCAATGAACAGAACTAATGCCTAAAACTATATTCTAAGAAGACTTTCTGGAAATAAGAGAAAATCTAAATCTAAACATTGAAAAGCTAGATAGTAAAGTGTTAAAAAAANCAAAAAAAAAAAAAAAAAAAAAAAAAAAAAGAAAAGAAAATTTTTATCCTAGTGTTTTAAGGTGTTAATGGTAGAATATGAAAGCCATACACTTAAAAAGTTGAGGTATAATTTACCTAAAGAAAAATTCACCCTTTTTAGCTTACAGTGCTGTGTTTTGACAGTTTATATATAGTCACATAACTATCCTCACAATCAAGATGCAGAATAATTCCATTAACCACAAAATTCCACTGTGCTCCTTTGAAGTCAGCCTTCCCCCTACTCCTACTTACTGGCGACCACTCATCTGTTTCCTGTCTCTGTAGTTTTGCCTTTTTAGAATGTCATATGAATGGAATGACACAGAATATAGCACCTTGGGTATGGCTCTTTTCACTTGGCATAATGCATTTAAGGTTCATCCATGTTGTTGCATATTTGTTACTCTTTATTTCTGAATCTGCTGTATGGATGTACCTGACTTTGTTAACATTCACCAGTGAGAAATATTTGGATTTTTTTCCAGTTTTCAATGACTATGAATAAAGTCACTATAAACGTTTGCATACAGGTTTTCTTTTGTGAACATGAGTTTTTGTTGAAGTTGGGTAAATACCGAGGAGTAGGATTGCAGGGCTGTATGTCAATGTTATAAGGAACTGCCAGGCCATGCTGTACCATTTGGCATTCCTACCAGCAGTGCATGGGAGTTCCATTTGCTCTGCATCCTCATCAGCACCTGGTTTTTGCAGTTTTCTCTCCTCCGTTCTGATAGGTTTGTATGAGTTTCTTACTAGGAAATCATTTTGCATTCTCCTAATGGCAGTAATGTGGAGCACCTTTTCATATGCATGTTTGCTACCTGTGTATCTTCCCTGGTGAAGCGCCTGTTCAAATCTTCTGCCTGTTTTAAAAATTGGACTGTTTACTTATTATTGAATTTTGATAGTTCTTTATACATTTAGGATAAATTTCTTTATCA
>NW_007733468.1:43720-67703 GCF_000696425.1 Galeopterus variegatus | reverse complement strand
TATTTTTTATTGCTGTAGTTTCAAAGTGAGCATTTCTAGTATTTTCTTCATCCTCTTAGAATTAGCCACATATAAATGTGATTCCAGTGCAGAGCTACTTATATCCACTTCAGTGCTGTTCTGCCCACATTCAACCTATAAAATCTTTGACCTAAATTAGAAACTTTTTGTCCCTAAATGACAGGGACCAAAAGACTTGTTTGTTATGTTTGTCTTTCTCTCATTTGGCCTGCTCTTAAAAATGTTTGTCATGTCAGGTGACACTGGGCAAGGCATTTCTTTTTTCACTGTCTCTTATTCAAAATATGAAATGGAGATATTAGTATCTGTTTGCTCCCTCCTTTTTCATATATTAGTGAAAGAATTCTGAAAAGCAGTCTTCTCATAAAAAGGTGTTATAACCACTATAATTATAATGTACTTTAATTAAGAAATGTGTTATGATAATGATTCGTAGATTTGGTAATTATAATTCAAATCCAATATGTTCAATGCCCTCTAAAATCGATTACATGGCCAGAGTATAATGGAATTTTATCCTCCAGTAGCCTCTTTAGTCTTTTTCGTTGCCATTTGGTAAAGAATAACAGATTGGTCTTTAGATTTGTAGGTCAGTTTGTACATCTGAGGTAATTAAGCCGCATTTTATTTTTATTTTTTGTTTGTGTTTTTTGGTGGCTGGCTGGTACATGGATTGAACCCTGGATCTTGGTGTTATCAGCACCATGCTTCAATCAACTGAGCTAACTGGCCACTCCTGTTGTAAGTTTTGAAATAGGGGAGTGTGAATCCTCCACCTTTCTTCTTTTTTAACATTATTTTGGCTATTTGGGGTCCTTTGAATTTCCACATGAATTTTAGGATCAGCTGGTCAATTTCTGTAATAAAAAACAAAGCCCAGCTGGGATTTTGACAGATATTGCATTGAATCTGATGATCAATTTGTAGATGTTGCCGTCTTAACAATATTATGTCTTCTGCCCCATAAAAATGGGATGTCATTGCATTTACTTAGGACTTTAATTTCTTATAATGATGTTCTGTAGTTTTCCACATAGACATCTTCCATTTCTTTTCTTATGTTTATTCTTAAGTATTTTATTCTTTTCTATACTATTGTAAACGGAATTATTTTCTTAACTTCTTTTTCAGATTGTTTATTGCTAGTGTATAGAAATGCAATTGAGGGCCGGCCCGTGGCTCACTCGGTAGAGTGCGGTGCTGATAACACCAAGGCCACGGGTTCGGATCCTATATAGGGATGGCCGGTTTGCTCACTGGCTGAGCGTGGTGCTGACAACACCAAGCCAAGGGTTGAGATCCCCTTTCCGGTCATCTTTTTTTTTTTTTTCCTTTTTTTGTCTTTTTTCGTGACCGGCAACGGATCGCAACCCTCAGTGTCGCGCCCGTACCGGACCGGGACCGGCAACGGGATCGCAACCCTCAGTGTTGCACCCGCACCTCGCTCAGCCAGTGAGCGGCCGGTCTGTATGTGGGATCCGAACCCTCGGCGGGAGCGCCACCGCGCTCCCAAGCGGCGCACTGTAGCAGTGTGCCACCGGGCCGGCCCACCAGTCATCTTTTAAAAAAAATAAAAATAAAAAAAAGTAAAAATAAAAATAAAAAAAAATAAATAAAAAAAGAAATGCAATTGATTTTTGTATATTGACCTTGCATACTGTATCCTTTTTGAACTTGTGTATTAGATTTAATTGTTTATTTGTGGATCCCTTGAGATTTTCTATACACAAGATTGAATAATCTAATTTGGATGCTTTTATTTTTTCTTCTTGTCTAATTGCCCTGGCTAGAACCTCCTGTACAAGGGTGAATAGAAGTGGGGAGTGAACATCCTTACATCCTTGTTTTGTTCCTCATCTTAGGAGGAAAGCCTTCAGTATTTCAGCATTAAGTATAATGTTATCCATGGTGGTTTTTTTTTTTTTTTTTTTTTTTTTTTTTTTTTTTTTTTTTTTTTTTTTTTTTTTTTTTTTGCGTGTACCCTTTATCAGGATGAGGAAGTTTTCTCCTATTCCTAGTTCAGTGAATGTTATCATGAAAAGGTGTTAGATTTCATCAAATGCTTTTTCTATATTTATTAGATGATCATGTGGTTTTTTTCCCCCTTCTGTTAGCATGGTGTGTTACAATGATTGATTTTCATATATTGAATTAACCTTATTCTCCTGAGATAAATCCCATTTGGTGATGGTGAATACTTTTCTTAATATGTTGCGGGATTCAGTTTCCTTGTATTTTGTTGAGGACTTTTGTGCCTATAATCATAAAGGATATTTATCTGTAGCTTTCTTTTCTTATGATGTCTTTATCTGGTTTTGGTATCAGAACAATACTGAACTCATAAAATGAGTTCAGAAGTGTTCCCTCCTGTTTGATTTTTTGGAGTTTATTTTATAGTGTTTGTGAAGGATCGATGTTAATTCTTCTTTAAACATTTGGTAGAATTCACCAATGAAACTATTTGGTTACCTGATGCTTTTGAAGAAATTAAAATCTGTGTTTAGTTTTACATGCATCAAGGACCAACATATTAATAGTTTGTGTCTTAGTTTGGTTGTCACCTTGATAGTTTGCTTATTTAAATATCCTTAGAAATAACTTGGCTCCCCAAATGAATTGCTAAAAGTTCAAATCCATCAATAATTGACTAGTTACAAAGTTTAGAGTTTTGTCAGACCAAGGAGTTATGTTTGAAGGGCTCAGTTCTTTCTTAACTGATTAAACCCATTAGATGAGCGAACCCATTTTTTCAGTGGACATTTATTGCACATCCATTATGTGTTAGATTTAAAAGAGAAATCTTGAGATGAGGATAACGTTGGTAAAAGTGGAAGTTTCTTGTCAGCTGAAATAATTGTTTATTTGATAATAAATTCTTTCATACCTATAATTTTAATTTGCCAAACTCTTAATCTTTGTTCTTGCACATTTAATTATTTATTCATTTTTGAAAATTTGACTACTGATTTCCACTTGATAGTCTCATTGTTTGACAATATCTAAGAAAAAGATTTAAAATTTTTGTTCTTTCAGAGCCTGTTATAGTTGACATTTTGTTCTTTTAATATTAATTCAATTAATTAGATTATGATTTAATAAAAGGGATTTGACCTCAGGACTTTAAGTAGCAGATGATTATTCTTGAGAAAATTGTTACCACCGTGGATCAAGGAAGATGAACATAAAAATTAAGATCTTAAGGAAATTATTTTCATTGATAATTTGATCATTTCCTTTAGTTTACCTTATTCTTGTCTGTCATTTAAACAAAGTCAGCCACAAAGAGAGTATTCTTCGGGAAATAAAAACATATCCTTTCATATATTTTTAAAAACTTAGCTGATCTCAAATGAGTTTAATTTTAATGATTCCATGTTCAGAGAATTCCAAAGTGTTCCTCTGAAGGGCATTATTAGAGGTGGAAAGAAAGGAAATTGTGCTACTGCAAAGCAAATGGAAGTCTCAAAGTGAAAAACCTGGCGAGATGAACCGTCAATCACTCTTCAAGGTCTAATTCTTCTTATTGAATTTTCTTCTTTTGGCCCGGTGACATATGCAGTGAAGGATCATGATTTTATACAATTAATTCCATGACTATAAGTACTGAAAAAAGAGAGGTTATTAAAACTCGAGAGACTTCTGAGTTCTAGTAAAACCATTAAGAAGGAACTAATGTGATAATAAAATGAAAAGCAATTCAAAACTTATCAGCCTAATAAAGAATATTACCAAATATCTCACAGTAATAAAAATCTTTGAAAATGAAACAAAGGGGGAAAAAACCCCACTGACTCAGATTAACAATCTGTTATGATGGGTTTGGCCCTCATTAAAACAGCCATGATATCTTGAAGAGGCTATTTAATTGCTGAGTGGTTTGTAACCAAATTCACAGGAGAGTTATGGGGGGAATTGTAAGTATTTTGACAGCAACACCACACACACAAAGTCCAGCCACAAAGCTTGTCAGTTGTTTGGAACTCACCTGTTTTTTCTGTGACCCATGTAGAAGCAGTTCTTTGCCTGGCAAGGGAGTGAGTTACGCAAATGTAGCATTGAAATAACACCATTCTGCCAAGAAGCAGAAACTATCTCATTTCTATGAAGGGAGCTGGATGTCAAGAAATGCTCTGTGGTCACACACAAAGTCCAGCCACAAAGCTTGTCAGTTGTTTGGAACTCACCTGTTTTTTCTGTGATCCAGGTAGAAGCAGTTCTTTGCTTGGCAAGGGAGTGAGTTACACAAATGTAGCATTGAAATAACATCATTCTGCCAAGAAGCAGAAACTATCTCATCTCTATGAAGGGAGCTGGATGTCAAGAAATGCTCTGTGTCGGGTGGCAATATGTGCAGGTCTCCCATCTCCATTTTCATAACCCTGAAGGAGGAGAGGATTAGGTGTTCAACACTGGGACTCTAATCCTTACTGCAGATGGAAGGCTGGCTTTCACCTGAGTGGACTTATACCCACTCTATCTTGTTTATCTCCATTTTCATAACCCTGAAGGAGGAGAGGATTAGGTGTTCAACACTGGGACTCTAATCTTTACTGCAGATGGAACCACACAGGAGTATAGAGCACACACAGCTTACATTTCATGGCCGCCAGAAATCATAAGGTGAACAACCTCAAATGATCAGAATCACAGCAATGTCAGGCAGTCCCTCCTGCTCCGTGCGCCCATGCTCATCTTAACACCCTCCCAGATTCCTCTCCAGCACCCTTCCATTCCTGTCTTTGTTTCCTTCTCTCATGTCTCCTTCCTCAAGGCTCTCCTCGTCCAGTACCTACATTTAAGTTACTTCTGGATGTCCAATAGAGTCTCAGAAACCTCACTGTTTTGGACTCCCCTCTCCACAAAAACCATGATCATAAGAGGTGAGCTTTCCCATAATAATCTCCAGTAATTATAAAGTTGAAATGGACTTTAAGAGAATTTGACCTGACTCTCTCATGTTAAGTAATAGGTAACTGAGAAAGTAGTATGTCCCAGCTTATAAAAATGTGGCTGAACTGGACTGGGGATGCTGGGGTCTTTGGTCTTTGGTAAATTCCTCCTAAGTTAGTTCACAGGAGGCTGGTAATAGCCAATGCCAACGCATTGCCAAATCTCTAAAATTTATTGCGGAGGCATATAAAGCTATAGGATGAATAAATATGACACATCTTCTTGTAGCATCAACTAAACTGGACTTATTATTGGAAAACAGTTAAGTGCTGTGCTGGCTATTAAATTATTGCCTCTCAGCTCCAGCACTACCCTTCCCTGGGTGTTGCTGGGGCTGAGACTCTGCAAACTCATTTTTGTTTTGCTAGTGGCTCCCTTTTAGGTTCTGCCAAGAGGGGGCGCTATATAGTGACTGCAAGGCTGGTGGAGGAAGGGACCTACTGTTACTGACCATAGGGCTCAGTGAAAGTTCCTTACCTCGCAGTAAAGAACAGACGTTTCAGTTGTTCAGTGACTGCTTTCACATTGAGGTTTTTTCCACATGTCCAGAACCAGCCTCATTGGTCTCTTCAGAAACATTCATGTTCCTTCCTCAGAGTCCTCTGTCCCAGACCTCTGGGGCCACCTCCTTTCTACTTCTGGGTTTAATAACACCAATCTCTTTCCTTTGTTCCCCAGCCCTAGCATGTCAGTTGCTTTCCGCACTACTGCCTCTGTGAACCTCAGTGTCCCCTTTCCGCATATTTAAGGTTACCAATACTTGATTATCAACTTTTTATATTAAGTTCTCTTGTAAAATAATGGGTGGGGTTTCTGTTTTCTGACCAGACCCTAAGTGATATAAGTACTTTGATCAGTATTTACTATTATATTAAAATAATCATAGATATCTACAGAGTAGAATGCAAAATTTATTCACATTTTACAAGATAAAACAGGAACTTCTTCAAAGGAATTTTACTCCTCTCCAGAAATACTTTCTGCACTCCCATCTGGATAACCTCATTCTCTTCTGTTAGGGGTACGTTAGCAGGAAAGTTTGAGAAGCATAGACTTATTGAGATATTTTTGGAGCATATTAATGCAAGGAGGGGAGCTGCTAGAAACTAATGCCTTCATGTAAAAAGGTGTAGATGGAAGTTTGGTTGAGAGGATACTGTTAGCTGCTCTCCACAAATTTTATCTGCAAGCAGGTCAGCTTGTATCTTCAGAGATTAGGAGTGTATGGCTTTAAATGATGCTATTCAAGTAATCATCAGAAAATGACAGTGGATTGGTATCAGTGCTGTTTTCCTGGACTTGATAAAATGTGAACAGAAAGTTCCAGCTGAAGCTGAGTTGCCTACCCCATATGGACTGGGTGGTTTGTGCATGAATCAGAGCTTTAACCAGCCCTTGGAGATGGCATAAGCTGCGACTTCCGATTTGAGCCAGAACTAAACGAGCAGCTGTGGTTTGTTCTGTTCACTGATCAGCGAAGCTTTTGTTTCACTTTGGAATATCCGTATGCATATGCTTGGCAGGCTGATGGAGTCTTGTTTGCAACTCCCAGAGAAGACATAACCATGGAGCATTATCCTTCTTGAGTTAGTGCCCAATATTCTTCTTGAAGTAAGTAAGGCAAGAGAACAGGAAGAGAGGGAACTTATTCTTGAGCATATACCAAACATTAAGTTGTTCATATTGCAGTTTATTATCAGGAGATAAATCAGTCTTGCATTTTTAAAGTCCTAAACACAAGGGTAACTAGATTTAAATGGGAGCATAGCCTCCTTGTACTTCACAGAAAAAACCAGGGCATGGTAGTTTAAAAAACTGTGGCCAAAAACCAAGAAGGTCCCCAGTGACAGTAGGTAAGATGTGTGAAATAGGTTAGAATCAGTGAGGCGCCCAGGCGAGTTTGGGTCAGGCCCATGGAGATTATGGGATATAGGTGTAGTTTTCTACTCTTGCTAACTGAGTAAAATCACATTAATACGAGTGACAAGATAATCTTTACGGGAAAGGAACTCCTAAAAGGGCAACCTCAGAACTGTGTAGAAGGGAAAAGGTATAATCCCACACCTTTGCCCCAATCTATGCTCAGAAGTAGAGAGCAGAGAGAATCTGTGATGGAATAATTATCTATATGAAAACATCAGGTCGTTTCATACTAGCTGGCAGATACCTCCCTAAGCCATGGAAGTATAAAATATGAAACTCTGGCATGTTAGAGCTGGCGCCACAACACAGAGCTACTGCTGTCTAGTTACAGGTAATTCTCTGGACACCATGGCTCCTATCTTCCAAAACAACCAAGCCTAGAGTAAATTAACCTGAGAAACAAACACTTAGACCCAGCACAGCACAGGATAAATTCACTTACTGAATTATATGTTTAGAAATAAAAGCCATTTTCCCTACAATGTGTTCAGGTACACTAGTTCCATGAGATGCTCCTGAATAGTTCTGCAGTGAGGAAACCTGTACCTTTTTACCTATCATTTTTCAAGTTTATTAGAACACACGATTCTTTTTTCACATAACATCTCTTAAAATCCAGTGGAGCTTGCACTTTGAAGATCAGTTTGGGAAATGGCCTCAGGTATTCTCACACATATAGAAACACAGATGAAGATTAGTGTCCCCTTTTTAGGTGTGGTCTCACGGAAAGTTTATTTTGAGCTTATTTTTAAGTTCCTTAATCTAAAAAAAAAAAGAGTGTAAAAAACATAAGGACTGTTTACTATTATTCTGATACTATACTTTCTAGGCACATGCTAAGATTGGACTTCCTCATCCCCTTGAAATTAGGCATAGCCATGCAACTTGATTTGGTCAATAAAATGTGGGCAGACGTCAAGACTGAGTGCACCAATTACGTTTACTTCTTTCTGCCATAGCAGTTCCAGATGGTGTAGTCTTTGTCAGAGGGCATCCCTTGGTGAAGACGATATGGAGCAGAGTCTGCCCCTTCTCCCCACCCCCACCAGCTGATGCATAATGCACGTGTAACCTGACAGAGAAATAGTTACTTACTTTTTCTAGCCAGAAAAATTGGGGGCTTGTTTCTTACTGTAGCATAATTTAGCCTATTCTGACTGACACAAAAATTGCTACCACGAGTGTGGTGCTACCAGCAAGAAAATGACGATTCATCATTTGCTTAAAGGAAAAGTTGTAAGCATGAAGAAACTGTTATAAAGTCTGGAGAAGGGCCGGCCCGGTGGCGCACTGCTACAGTGCGCCGCTTGGGAGCGTGGCGGCGCTCCCNACCCCACTGACTCAGATTAACAATCTGTTATGATGGGTTTGGCCCTCATTAAAAGAGCCATGATATCTTGAAGAGGCTATTTAATTGCTGAGTGGTTTGTAACCAAATTCACAGGAGAGTTATGGGGGGAATTGTAAGTATTTTGACAGCAACACCACACACACAAAGTCCAGCCACAAAGCTTGTCAGTTGTTTGGAACTCACCTGTTTTTTCTGTGACCCATGTAGAAGCAGTTCTTTGCCTGGCAAGGGAGTGAGTTACGCAAATGTAGCATTGAAATAACACCATTCTGCCAAGAAGCAGAAACTATCTCATTTCTATGAAGGGAGCTGGATGTCAAGAAATGCTCTGTGGTGGGTGGCAATATGTGCAGGTCTCCCATCTCCATTTTCATAACCCTGAAGGAGGAGAGGATTAGGTGTTCAACACTGGGACTCTAATCTTTACTGCAGATGGAACCACACAGGAGTATAGAGCACACACAGCTTACATTTCATGGCCGCCAGAAATCATAAGGTGAACAACCTCAAATGATCAGAATCACAGCAATGTCAGGCAGTCCCTCCTGCTCCGTGCGCCCATGCTCATCTTAACACCCTCCCAGATTCCTCTCCAGCACCCTTCCATTCCTGTCTTTGTTTCCTTCTCTCATGTCTCCTTCCTCAAGGCTCTCCTCGTCCAGTACCTACATTTAAGTTACTTCTGGATGTCCAATAGAGTCTCAGAAACCTCACTGTTTTGGACTCCCCTCTCCACAAAAACCATGATCATAAGAGGTGAGCTTTCCCATAATAATCTCCAGTAATTATAAAGTTGAAATGGACTTTAAGAGAATTTGACCTGACTCTCTCATGTTAAGTAATAGGTAACTGAGAAAGTAGTATGTCCCAGCTTATAAAAATGTGGCTGAACTGGACTGGGGATGCTGGGGTCTTTGGTCTTTGGTAAATTCCTCCTAAGTTAGTTCACAGGAGGCTGGTAATAGCCAATGCCAACGCATTGCCAAATCTCTAAAATTTATTGCGGAGGCATATAAAGCTATAGGATGAATAAATATGACACATCTTCTTGTAGCATCAACTAAACTGGACTTATTATTGGAAAACAGTTAAGTGCTGTGCTGGCTATTAAATTATTGCCTCTCAGCTCCAGCACTACCCTTCCCTGGGTGTTGCTGGGGCTGAGACTCTGCAAACTCATTTTTGTTTTGCTAGTGGCTCCCTTTTAGGTTCTGCCAAGAGGGGGCGCTATATAGTGACTGCAAGGCTGGTGGAGGAAGGGACCTACTGTTACTGACCATAGGGCTCAGTGAAAGTTCCTTACCTCGCAGTAAAGAACAGACGTTTCAGTTGTTCAGTGACTGCTTTCACATTGAGGTTTTTTCCACATGTCCAGAACCAGCCTCATTGGTCTCTTCAGAAACATTCATGTTCCTTCCTCAGAGTCCTCTGTCCCAGACCTCTGGGGCCACCTCCTTTCTACTTCTGGGTTTAATAACACCAATCTCTTTCCTTTGTTCCCCAGCCCTAGCATGTCAGTTGCTTTCCGCACTACTGCCTCTGTGAACCTCAGTGTCCCCTTTCCGCATATTTAAGGTTACCAATACTTGATTATCAACTTTTTATATTAAGTTCTCTTGTAAAATAATGGGTGGGGTTTCTGTTTTCTGACCAGACCCTAAGTGATATAAGTACTTTGATCAGTATTTACTATTATATTAAAATAATCATAGATATCTACAGAGTAGAATGCAAAATTTATTCACATTTTACAAGATAAAACAGGAACTTCTTCAAAGGAATTTTACTCCTCTCCAGAAATACTTTCTGCACTCCCATCTGGATAACCTCATTCTCTTCTGTTAGGGGTACGTTAGCAGGAAAGTTTGAGAAGCATAGACTTATTGAGATATTTTTGGAGCATATTAATGCAAGGAGGGGAGCTGCTAGAAACTAATGCCTTCATGTAAAAAGGTGTAGATGGAAGTTTGGTTGAGAGGATACTGTTAGCTGCTCTCCACAAATTTTATCTGCAAGCAGGTCAGCTTGTATCTTCAGAGATTAGGAGTGTATGGCTTTAAATGATGCTATTCAAGTAATCATCAGAAAATGACAGTGGATTGGTATCAGTGCTGTTTTCCTGGACTTGATAAAATGTGAACAGAAAGTTCCAGCTGAAGCTGAGTTGCCTACCCCATATGGACTGGGTGGTTTGTGCATGAATCAGAGCTTTAACCAGCCCTTGGAGATGGCATAAGCTGCGACTTCCGATTTGAGCCAGAACTAAACGAGCAGCTGTGGTTTGTTCTGTTCACTGATCAGCGAAGCTTTTGTTTCACTTTGGAATATCCGTATGCATATGCTTGGCAGGCTGATGGAGTCTTGTTTGCAACTCCCAGAGAAGACATAACCATGGAGCATTATCCTTCTTGAGTTAGTGCCCAATATTCTTCTTGAAGTAAGTAAGGCAAGAGAACAGGAAGAGAGGGAACTTATTCTTGAGCATATACCAAACATTAAGTTGTTCATATTGCAGTTTATTATCAGGAGATAAATCAGTCTTGCATTTTTAAAGTCCTAAACACAAGGGTAACTAGATTTAAATGGGAGCATAGCCTCCTTGTACTTCACAGAAAAAACCAGGGCATGGTAGTTTAAAAAACTGTGGCCAAAAACCAAGAAGGTCCCCAGTGACAGTAGGTAAGATGTGTGAAATAGGTTAGAATCAGTGAGGCGCCCAGGCGAGTTTGGGTCAGGCCCATGGAGATTATGGGATATAGGTGTAGTTTTCTACTCTTGCTAACTGAGTAAAATCACATTAATACGAGTGACAAGATAATCTTTACGGGAAAGGAACTCCTAAAAGGGCAACCTCAGAACTGTGTAGAAGGGAAAAGGTATAATCCCACACCTTTGCCCCAATCTATGCTCAGAAGTAGAGAGCAGAGAGAATCTGTGATGGAATAATTATCTATATGAAAACATCAGGTCGTTTCATACTAGCTGGCAGATACCTCCCTAAGCCATGGAAGTATAAAATATGAAACTCTGGCATGTTAGAGCTGGTGCCACAACACAGAGCTACTGCTGTCTAGTTACAGGTAATTCTCTGGACACCATGGCTCCTATCTTCCAAAACAACCAAGCCTAGAGTAAATTAACCTGAGAAACAAACACTTAGACCCAGCACAGCACAGGATAAATTCACTTACTGAATTATATGTTTAGAAATAAAAGCCATTTTCCCTACAATGTGTTCAGGTACACTAGTTCCATGAGATGCTCCTGAATAGTTCTGCAGTGAGGAAACCTGTACCTTTTTACCTATCATTTTTCAAGTTTATTAGAACACACGATTCTTTTTTCACATAACATCTCTTAAAATCCAGTGGAGCTTGCACTTTGAAGATCAGTTTGGGAAATGGCCTCAGGTATTCTCACACATATAGAAACACAGATGAAGATTAGTGTCCCCTTTTTAGGTGTGGTCTCACGGAAAGTTTATTTTGAGCTTATTTTTAAGTTCCTTAATCTAAAAAAAAAAAGAGTGTAAAAAACATAAGGACTGTTTACTATTATTCTGATACTATACTTTCTAGGCACATGCTAAGATTGGACTTCCTCATCCCCTTGAAATTAGGCATAGCCATGCAACTTGATTTGGTCAATAAAATGTGGGCAGACGTCAAGACTGAGTGCACCAATTACGTTTACTTCTTTCTGCCATAGCAGTTCCAGATGGTGTAGTCTTTGTCAGAGGGCATCCCTTGGTGAAGACGATATGGAGCAGAGTCTGCCCCTTCTCCCCACCCCCACCAGCTGATGCATAATGCACGTGTAACCTGACAGAGAAATAGTTACTTACTTTTTCTAGCCAGAAAAATTGGGGGCTTGTTTCTTACTGTAGCATAATTTAGCCTATTCTGACTGACACAAAAATTGCTACCACGAGTGTGGTGCTACCAGCAAGAAAATGACGATTCATCATTTGCTTAAAGGAAAAGTTGTAAGCATGAAGAAACTGTTATAAAGTCTGGAGAAGGGCCGGCCCGGTGGCGCACTGCTACAGTGCGCCGCTTGGGAGCGTGGCGGCGCTCCCGCCGAGGGTTCGGATCCCACATACAGACCGGCCGCTCAGTGGCTGAGTGAGGTGCGGGCGCAACACCGAGGGTTGCAATCCCGTTGCCGGTCCCGGTCTGGTACGGGCGCGACACTGAGGGTTGTGATCCGTTGCCGGTCACGAAAAAAGACAAAAAGGAAAAAAAAAAAAAAAAGTCTGGAGAAATGACAATCTATGTTATGCAGTGGCAAAAATTTTGGGTAAGCTGTTGTCCCCTATAACTTGGAAGGCAAATTTTATGCCTAATAAATTTGTATCTGTACGGAAAGAGGCAGGAAAACAGAATATTAGTAGTATTAGTGTTGATTTGTTGGCTGCATTTGACAAGGTATTATAAAAGAAAAAGTCAGAAAAGAATTACCTGGATTCCAAGCAGGAATTAATGGGAAATGTGAAGCTTTGCAATGTTGGAAAGGCTGACTGATTTTTAGATTCCCGGCAGTTGAAGATGAAATTGAGAAAGTATAAAAAATATTAAAACCAAGCCTTATGGCAAAGGTCATGATGTCCATATCTACTGTTAAAAACCATTCAGGTGATTATATTTCCTTGGCCATCAGACCAATATTAAAACCTCTGGAAGGACTAACACGTACCAGAGTAAAGATACAACTAAGATGTTTTGAAGGGAACTGTGGGTGTGGCTATTGGCACATGGAGTTTTCTTGCATCAAATAGATAAGCAGCTGATTAAGTTGTTGCAAGAGGTGTACTTCCAAAGGAATCACTGGGTTGAACTAAAAGAGACTTTAACTATTAAAGACTTAAAATGACCCTTGGGCCACAAAACATTTAGGACAGAAAGTGGACTGAGAAAGCTGTGCAGCCCTCCAGCAAAGCAAATTCCTGGATGCCTACTTCAGAAGTGTCAAGGAGCATAATGAAAAAGAAAGCCAGAGGCCATGTAGGATTATTCATAATGAGGCTTCTTGTACAGAGCATATTTAAGGGCTGATATCCCCATGCCCGGGGTAGAACTCACAGTATTTGTCCAGGGGATTTCAAATTGCTAAAGACCAGAGTCTGCTGTGTATCTCCCATCCCTCTTTCTAAGCAGAAATGTCTGTTGGAGTTGTTTTGTTCCCTGTTCTGTCATTGTCAATTGGGTGTGTGGGGTAGATAACTTATCTTTTTTTCTTCGTAAGTCTCCAGAACAAGAGGAGCCACATCCAGACCCAATTTAGTCACTGTGTATCACCTCCTGTTGTAGACCGAATTGTGGCCCCTCAAATCCATATGTTAAAGCCCTAACATCCAATGTGTTTGTATTTGGAGACAGGCCCTTTAAAAAAGTAATTAAGGTTATATTAAGTCATTAGGGGTTGGGGGAGAGGCTCTGATCCAGCATGACTGGTGTCCTTATAAGAAGAGGAAGAGACACAAGGGATGTATGTGTGCAGAAAAAAGGCCATGTGAGGAAACGGTGGGAACATTGCCGTCTGCAAGCCAAGGAGAGAGGCCTCAGGAAAAACCAAGCCTAAAGATACCTTGATCTTAGACTTGTACCCTCCAGAATTGTGAGAAATATATTTCTGTGGTTTAAGCCACCCAACCTGTGGTATTTTGTTACAGCAATCCTCGTAAATTTTAAGGGAAGAAAACTGAGCTGATTATTTGGTGACCAGAGAGGTGGGTTGTAGTTATCATTGGAACTCTTCAGCTATTCACCAATATTCTAGCATGGTAGGACTGTACTTTCATGCCCCTTGAATGGTCCTCACTTGGCCAGTGAAATGTGAGCAGAAATGACAGGTGTTTCTTCTAGACAGAATCCTTTAAGAGCTAAAACACAATTCACTATGTTCCCCTCCTCCTGAAACTGCAATCTCTGACATTCCAGATGGTACAGTGAGTGTCTGTCAGCCTGTGTCCCTGAATGCAGAAGACGTGGAGCAGAGTCCCAGCCAATCTACAATGGTCATAACCATATGTGAGAAATAATGTTTAAAGATAATGAGGCTTTTGATGTTATTCATTATTGTGGCATAACCTAGTCTATCTCGACTGATGTAATCAATAGTAAGGGTAGGAAAAGTTTCCAAAATTCTCCTAGAATTTGGTTGTATAATATGATCAATTAATTCGATATATTGGAGTTTGTCCTTCATTAAATAAAGAAGTGGAGCTGACATCAGAAGGTGCCCATCAATTACTGAACTGTGCTTTGTATTCAAAACGGATGCTATTGAGTCACTGTTGGAAGAATAGGTTTTAAGTTAATTTGTCAGTATTGGTGGTGGATTCTTTTAAACACCATTCATGTTTCTCTACTCAGCTGCCTCTAGTAAGGCAAGGGTTATATGTAATCACTGATCAGAGCCAAGATTGGGCCTCAAGCCCACATGTCAGTTCCATTCACTTTGTGCTGCAAGACATGAGTGTGAAGAGTTGACACCAAGAAGACCGAGTTATCCAGTGAATCTTCAGAGCGTGTTTAGCTTAAACATGAACCACAAGCCAGGGACAGGACAGGCAACCCACCGATTACAAAAGTTGTAAAATCAAGGTAATCAAGGTATGGTGACCTGGGGAATACCTGTTGCATATATTTTTGAATAATGAGATTTACAAGGAACTTTTACCACATACAATTTGTTGATAAAACTCTAAGAATGTAGTCTGGTACACTGTTATAATAAGGGGTTAAGACTAGCTTAAAACATTCTATAGAATACAATGCATTGTTGTTTGTTGTGTGGTTGGATGTTTGTTTTCTGAAACAATACTTCAGAAAGTGGGGAACCTCAAGGATGTGTGTGTATGTATGTAAGAAAGAGAGAGAGAAAAACAGACACATACACACACAGAAATCTTGAAGAAGAAACTCTTGGAAAGGATTGTATACAAATGTAGAACTGAAGTAGAAATCAAAGGATTGTCCCTTTCTCCTGGAAGCTTCCAGAATATGTCTTATATCATATATTTGTTTGAGCAGCCATTTCGTACAGTGTGACCCTGCTTCTCCTGCCCACAACTAATTGACCCAAGGGGACTCTTGACCAAAACTGGGCCCTTCCCTAGAATTGTTTACCTGGGGTCTAAAGAGTTGAGCCAGCCTCTGTTTAGTGGCAGAAGTTATAAGAGGACAAGCTTGGAGTTGTTGACAGAGTGGTCTGCCCCTCTGAAAGGTCTGTGGCAAGAGAGGGAAGAATAAAGCATATGTGTAAAGAGGAATAGAATCTAGAGGCAAAGAAAGTGTCCCTGCAGTGTTCAAGGGCCTGGATTCATTTGGTCACATTGTGCTGTGATACTCAAGGACGAGTTCATACTATCTTTGAGAATCAAAAGACAACCTAGTGTTCTTCTGTATTAGTTTCCTAGGACTGCTGTAGCAAAGTACCACAAACTGGGTGGCTTAAAACAACAAAAATTTATTCTCTCACAGTTCTGGAGGCTAGAAGTCTGAAATCAAGCTGTTGGAAGGATAGATTCCTTCTGAGGGCTCTGAGATGTTGGGCCTTTAAAAAACTAACACCGCCTTAAAGTGACATTACAAGTGGATTAACGTGGCAGCCTAAGATGGCGCCGGGAGAAAGCAGGGTGGGAGTGTCTGCGGGAACCTTGCCTTAGCCCTTATTGGCTGCACTTGTGAACACTGCATAATTGCAATAGCTAGGTATTGAGACAGGATGCATGCCCTTAACCCTTAAGCTGATTGGAGGATGTAAAAATAACCTGCCTTTGCCATTTACCTTTAAAAGCCAATGCTTGTGTGTTAATAAACGGCACTGCTTGACAGAACCCCCACCGCATCTGAGTGTCCTTTAACTGGGCTGGTTTGGGGCCGGTGGTGTGCTCACCTCTCTTCACGGCTCTCTTCCCCTGTCTCCTTCAAAAGGGGACCAGAGGGAAAGGGGAATCCTGGGCCATTCGCTCGCCCACTGAAAGGAATGAGGCTAGGGCTGTACGGGTCGGCTGCTGGCGGTGGACCCGACACTGAGGGAGAGAATTTTTCCTATCCCTCTCTCCTTGCTTCTGGTGATGGTTGGCAATCCTTGGCATTCCTTGACTTGTAGATGCATAACTCCAATCTCTGTCTCTGTGTTCACATGGCATTCTCCCTGTATCTGTTCACCTTGTTTTTCTTCTACATGTCTCTTTATCTGTGTCTTTTTTTCTCTTTTTATAAGGACACCAGTCATATTGGATTTCGAGCCCACCCTAATAACATGATCTTAACATCTGCAAAGACTCCTTTCCAAATAAGGTCACATTTATGGGTAGTGGGGTTAGGACTTGACCATATCTTTTTGGGGGCACAATTCAACTCATAACACCTTGTAATGTATCTTTATCCTTATGATTCTTGGAAATGGTTTCTGTACCCTGCAATTGTTCTTGGATAAGCAGGGAAGGCACCTGAGGCAGAACTTGAGGGAAGAAAAACTAAATAAGGTGAGGTATAAAAGTATTCATCAGTATTGGAAGGGAATATCTGATTGGATTTGAATTAGGAGAATGGCTCAGAGAGGAGAGGTGTGTGCAGCTGTGTGTACCATTGGTGCTATGGTCTGAATGTTGGCATTCCCCCAGCATTCATATTTTGGAACCTAATACCCAATGTGATGGTACTAAGAAGTGGAGCCTTAGGGAAATGATTGTTATGAGAGCTCCACTCTCATGAACAGGTTTAGTGCCCTTATAAAAGAGGCTTGAGAAATCTCCCTATCCCCTTCCACCATGTGAGCACACAACTAAAAGGTACAATCTTTGAAGTACAGAGCAAACCCTCACCAGATGCTGAATCTGCTGGCACCCTAATCTTGCACTTCCCAGCCTCCAGAACTGTAAGCAATAAATTTATGCTGTTTTTAAATTACCCAGCCTAAGAGGTTGTTATAGGAGTCCAAGCCAACAAAGACAATTAGTTCAACAGAAGAAAGATGGGAGTTGGAGCAGTTGAGACTCTTGTCTTTCTAAGAGAGAGAAATCTAGTTCAAAACTACTTGAGTTAAGAAAGGGAAGAGAAATTATTGACAAATGTAATGGGAAAGATAGGACATATTATATATATAAAGCAAAATCAAGCATATTCATTATCTTTTTTTGTGGGAATATCAGAAGTAGCCAGGAAATTTCTCTTTGTCACTATCTACAAATTAATAATGGTAATAATACTAAAAAATCAGCATCCAAATGTATTCGAATATATTGGTTAATGGCCAATTTTTTGAAGTAATCTGAAACTAAAAGTACTGGGCTCTGAAAGAAGAAGAAGGAACTTTTTGCTGGAATAGTTAGAAAAGGTTTCATGGAGGGTTAAAATATCAGCTATATTTATATGGTGAATCACGTTAAATATTTTACTACAGGTCTGTGGTTAGTGACTTGAAGCTGGACTTTTTAGAACTAATTATAGAACCCAAGCTTTAGTAGTGCTACTGGAATTCAAATGGTCACTATTTAGTGGAGGGCAACTATTCAGACTTCCAATTTCTAGACAAGGGCATGAATGATGACAAATTTAAAGAATGTGGATTTTATTCCCAGGTAGTCAGGGTACTCCCTGACACCTCTAGTTTATTCATTTTTAATTACAGAGAAGATATGAGAACAGCCAAATCAATCTCTATAATTTATTAACCAGAAGACAGTAGGCAATTCAGCTCAATAAGATAAAACACATGGATTTAAAATTTAGATAATCCTATACTAGAATATGACAAGGAAGCATTTATATCTCGGTTCAGCTTCTACTTCATCCTTTGGGGCATGTAAATCGATGTAGCAAATTAATCTTCAAACAGGCAAATAGATATTATTCCAAAATACTCTAACAAAAAGGTCAAGTCCCCTATTTCTAATTTGTTTTAAGTTTCGGGAAGAGAGAAAAACAGATGGAAGGAGAGGAAAAGGGACGAAAGCACATTGTTCTGGCTGTTGATGCCTTTCCAGCTTTTTGTAATGATTATGTAATATTATTAACTAATTAGTAGTTTCGTTTTTGAAATACTCATATATCCACATGGTAGAATATTCAAGAAAAAAGATGAGGATAAAGTAATGTAGATCTATCTCCCACCCCTGGTCACTGGTTCCCTAACTTCCCCCTGCAAGGCGCCCACGGTCACTGGTTTCTTATGTATATTCCAGGGTATATTCTGTGCATTTCTTTATTATACAAATGGTAGGATACAGTATAAGCTAATGTGAATTTTGTGTTTTTTTTCCCACCTTGAAGATCAGTCTATATGGATACCTGAAGCACTGTGCTTTTTAAATGACAAATAGCACTCTATCTTATGGATGCATGTATCATGATATTTTTGATCATCCACCATCGATATACTTTAGGTTGCTTCCAATCTTTTGCTATTAAAAACAATGAAGTTTTTTTTGTATATATGTGATTTCACATATGTGTGAGTATTCCTGTAGGATAAAATTTCCAAAAGGGAAATGTGTCAGATAGGGATTAGTCAGAAAACTAGAAGCCACTCTATGTACCTCTGGTGTTAAAGGTTTTAATAAAGGGAGTGGGGGCTTATGTTTCCTTGGAAGAGTTGAGGGAGTGAAGGTCAGGGAAGTTGTCACTGGAAATTCGAGCCAGAAGCACTGATATGGGTGGTTCTTACAAGCTCACTGGGAAACAGCTGTAATGCTGAGGAATCTCTGTGGGGCTTTCAGTACTGTGTATCTCCACATGCAGTACAAGGTAGGTGTCTCTCAAGAGTTGGCCAGGAGCATCAGTCTCACATCTTCCAGTGGGTCTGGCTCCAGTTGTCTTTGGAAAATAGTGTTGGTGCCTCTCTTCTGTCTCTCACCTTCTGTAGGGCCTCTTGGAGGACTCTAACTCAGAACCACACTGGGAAGAAGGTTCTGGGAAATGCATTTCCTTATTTCTCAGTAGATGAAGAGACTTTTACAAGAGGTGGTGGAGACGAAGATTTGACAACAGACATGCAGTTGTTACGCTTTTCTCTTGCTAACCTGTCTTTTGTTATAGGAGTGCCAATCATGACCCTTGTGGTGGATGAGGAAGAGATTCTACTTTTTTGCCCCAACCCTCCTAGCTCTGCAGGTACACCTGTGACTCAGGACCAACACAAATTTTTCTCTGCTATTGATTGGTTAGGAGCAAAAAGCAAAGATATACGGTCATATATGAATTGTTTGATTACAGTTAAAAATGTACTTAGACATTGGGATCTCTAAAAAAGTAATCTGAATTGTGACATACATTCTAGTCTGAGCAGGTAACTACCTACATAGAAAGATTTTAGGGACTTCCTTGGGGAAAATGCCCCTGCTTCCCAAAATACCTCTGCCAGTGTCTTCCAGATGCCTGGCATGCCTTTGAAGGGAGAAAAAGGCTTTCATCAGAGGTAAGGTTTAAAAGGAAATGTTGGGGCTACTGTTTCTACCTCTTTGTCTTTTACATTCTTGGCAGGGTACGTGAAGCAGAGATTTGATTATTTTTTTCTTGATGCAAGGGGAGAAAAAGTGGCTTCTTTTAGTTATGTGTGTCCTCAGAAGGACCCCATGCTTGGTTTAATGCCCTGCTGTTGCTGTTTTAAAATTCTTAACAGTTTTTGAACATGAAACCCTGCATGTTTATTTTGCAATGGGTCCTGCAAATTATGTAGCTAGTCCTGCATGAAATAATGTGTAGAGGGATACTTGTAGAAACTTGGGAATGAATATTTGATGGACCTCCAGTTACCAGCCTGCCTCTTAAGAGTAGATGTTGAAATATCGTAACCCCAGATCCAGGGAGAAAATTTGGGTGAAGTTTTACACAGGTTGCCACCCTCCATCTTTCTACAAGCACCTCTCTAACCTTTCTGCTCTCTTTCTTGCCATAATCATCCACAACTCATAATTAAAGCAGCAGAGCTGTCATTAAGAGATATGAAAGGACCACGCTTATAATGAGGACCTTTGTTCGAGATTTGCAGTTGCTTATCCTTTGAGAGTCTGTGAGCCTATCTCCGTGGGGCTCTGGGTATCTTGTAATATATAGCACCTGCCCATTAACATTGGAAGGTCCCTAGATGGATCCTGTTTCTCCCAACAGCCTAGCACCAAAGATATAACTCAGGTGATTTGGTTTTGAACTTGATTCATATTAAATCATTTGCATAAGCCCAGGATATAAAATGCAAAATGAACCTGTGTTTGTTGATGCAGAGATGCCCCAACTGCTGTATCCCTCTCTTTTTCTTTACCTTCCCTGGTTTGGGTCTATCTAGGTTCCTCTCGGTGTTTGTCAAAATCTAAGCTTACTTAAACACAAGTATTAAGCATTCCAGCTCAGAGCAGTTAAGAAATCACAAGAGGAGTGTGAGGAATTCTCTCTGAAAAAAGGTATTGCAGAATATTAGAGTAGTTCAAAGGCACTGTTTAGTTGGTCAAAGAAGATGGAGTAAAGAGGCCAGAGCAGGCTGGCTGTATTTTCTGGACATTTTAGCTGGATACCTGTTATAGATCCCTTAATTCCTCTTGACTTTTTCAGTCTCGTTATGGTATTACTTCATTCAGTCCCTGCCACTACCCCATAAAGCAGGGATGGGGTAAGATGCTCACATAATGGCCCCAGTGAATGGCTCTTCCCTCCATAACTTTTTAGCCTCTCCCCTCTCTGATGCTGGGCGTGGCTGTGTGACTTGGGCTGACCAATGGGATGCAGAAGATGTGAGGTAAGCAGTGGCTCGAGAAGTGTTTTGCTTGTGCTCGAGAACAGCTGGCTTTGCTTACTCTTGCAGCTTTGCTGTTCCCTGAGAACTTTCCCAGCATAGCCCGCTGGAGGGGCGTAGAAGACATGTGGAGGAGGGCTCAGTTGTCCCAGTAATCCCAGCCTTCTCCGCCAAGTTCATCCTCGAACAGTCAACACCCGGAGCCCCCAGACACATGAGGGGATCCTGCCCATACAGGAACATCCCCGCTGAAGCCAGCTAAACCTGTGACTGCAGTGAGCAGTGAGCTGAATAGTGTCACTGTTTTCAGCTACTGAGTTTCTGGGTGGTGTGTGGTGACAGAATGGGTACAGGCACGTATAGGCAGGTGACATAAACACTTGCAGCAACAAGAAGTAATATAAATATGAGAGATGGGGCCTGAGTAAAAATGGGAGAGCTTGTTCCATCTGAGGTCATTAAACAAGCAATCAAACAAGCAATGACAACAAAAACAACATTATCAGGCAAAACATGATCCATCTGTGGGTTGTGAAGTAGTATTCCAGTTTTACATATGAGAACTGGTGTGCAGAAAGCCCAGAGTAGTACAGCCAGTAAATAGCAGAGTCGAGGTTTGAATTTCGGACTGGTTGACTTTCAATTTTGTGTTTTATTAACTGCATTATCCTAACTTCAGCATTCAGAGAAAGCAAACGCCATGTGGTCATTATCCCCCCCGTCATCTTCTTAAGTAAAATCAGAGATCTCCCTAGACTTAGAAGATGCTGTGCACCTTTAGGCAGGGGACTGTTCCTTTGGGACTGATTTCAGTTGGCTGATCTCAGTGATCCCTGTGTTGGCTGGTTTGCTTAATTTCGTAGACCGTGGTTTGTAAGAGCTGGTAACACTGAGGTCCAGGGTTCAATCTGAACTGGCCAGCTGCTAGAAAAAAAAATCCTGCTTTCTGTATTGAGTAAAGGTGACTCGTGCCCCCATTGGTCTGTGTGCTGCCTACCATCTGAAATCTTTGTATCAATATACTTGCATTGAAAACATATGAAATATTTCAAATATGCAGAAAAGTAAGAGAAGAACTTAATGGTCACCCAGCAAAGAGCTTTAACAAATCTTAGCATTTCTATCATATTTTCACTTCTTTTCTTTCTTTCTTTTTTTTTTTTGTAATGGCTTTAAACATCAGAAATTTATTCACTCACCATTCTGGAGGCCAGAAGTCTGAAATAAGTATCATTGGGCCCCAATCCAGCTGTCGACTGTGCTGTGCTCTCTCTGGAGGCTCTAGGGGAGAACACTTCCTTACCTCGTCCAGCGTCTGGCAGCTGCTGGCTTTCCTTGGCTTGTGGCCACATCACTCCAATTTTCAAGGCCAGTGTCTTCAAATCTCTCTCTGCTCTATCTTCCCATCACCTTCTCCTCTGTGTCTGTCTGTGACATCTCCCTCTGCCTCTCTCTCTTTGTGGTACAATATATTATTTTGTAATTAATTTATTTTGGTAAAATATATATAACATAAAATTAACCACTTTAATCATTTTTAAGTGTACAGGCCAGTGTTATTAAGCACATTCATTAAGTTGTTGTGTGACCAGCACCACCATCCATCTCCAGAACTTTTTCATCTTGTAAAACTGAACTCTGTGCCCATTCAACAGTAACTCCCCACTCCCAACTATCCCCAGCCCCTGGCACCCACCATTCTGCTTTCCATCTCTATGAATTTGACTACTCTTAATGCCTCAGATGAGTGGAATTTATCAGTATTTATCCATGTTTTCTTCCTATCTGAGAACCACAATATTACAGTTGTGGTGGAGTCCTCTGGGTTTACCCTGACTCTATTTCCTTTCTTCCTTGCTCCTCCCCACCAGCGTGTATGTCTCTTTCCCACACATTTTAATACTTTCACTATCTGTGTAAATGCCCATAAATAATATAGGATGTTATTTTATGTTTTTAAAATTTAAATGAATGATATCCTACAGTATCATTCTGCAACTTGCTTTTTTTCACTAAACATTGTTTTGAGATTTATCATACTGACACATCACTAGTTCATGCATTTTATCTATTGTATAGTGTTTTATTATATGAAAACCACATTTAAAGAAATCTGTCCTCCTGTTGATGAAAATTTGTGTTGTTTCCTTCTATTCCTGTTTCTAACAAAGCTGAAAAGAATATTCTTGTTTGTAATTCCTGTGCATATGTGCAAGAGTTTTCTAGGTATCTGCCTAAAAGTAGAATTGATGGGCTGTGGGATATAATCTGCATCAGCTTTAACAGCTATTTCAAAATTGCTCTCCTGATGAAGAAAATGATTCACGCTTTTATCTACAGTGATGATAGCACATTCTTCCCAGCTTCTGATATTGTCAAGATTGGAGAATACTTATATGTGTCAATCTGTTGAAAGTAAGATGGTATTTCATTGTCATTTTAATTCTATTTTCCTGAATACTAGTGAGTTTTCTGGTCTTTAGGGTTTCCTGTGAAGTGCATATTTTTATATTATGTTGCCTTTTTCATATTGATCTGTAAGATTTCTTTATATATACTGAATACTAATAATTTGATTTGATACTCTTAGCTACTCCTAGTCTATGTTTTTTCCTTTCACCTTCTAATATATTATTATATATTATTTTGCAGAAATTTAAAGAATCAATTATCTTCTTTATGATTTGTTAATTTTGTGTCTAGTATAAGAATTTTTCCCCATCCTAAGGCAATATTTGCCTATATTTTTTTCTAATAGCTTTAAAGTGTTGCTTTTTGCAGCTAGATATTTAATCTACCTGGAATTTACTCTTGTGCGTGGTATGAGGTAGAAATTGACTTCCATACTTTTTTCCCCTGTGGACAACTAACTTTCATAGCACCATTTATTGAACAATCCACTTCTGTTAATTAAATTTCCATAGAGCTGTGAGTCTGTTTTTGGGCTCTGTGATCTAATTCTTTGCTGTACTTGTCCATCATGATACCATGCCACACTGTGGT
>NW_007733468.1:39384-42904 GCF_000696425.1 Galeopterus variegatus | reverse complement strand
GGATCCGAACCCGGGGCCTTGGTGTTATCAGCACCGCACTCTCCCGAGTGAGCCATGGGCCGGCCCAATGTGTGTATTTAAAATGTACAATATGACAAGTTTTGACACATGCATATGCCTATGAAAGCAGAGCAATCAAGATATTGAGCATTCTATCATCCCCCAAAGGTTCTTTGTGCCCTTTTGTGACCTTTCTCTCCTGCACTTTCCCTCTACCCTATCCCCAGACAACCACTGATCTGCCTTCTGTCACTAAAGATGAATCCACACCCTCTAGAATTTTATAGAGATGGAATCATACAGTATGTACTCTTTCTTGTCTTTCACTCGGCATTATTATTTTGAGGCGCATCCACATTGTTGTATGCATTAATAGTTTATTCCCTTTTACTGAAACCTTGCTAAACTCACTTATTAGTTCTTTTTTTTTTTTTTTCCCCTTTTTTTGTCTTTTTTCGTGTCCGGCAACGGACTGCAACCCTCAGTGTCGCGCCCGTACCGGACTGGGACCGGCAATGGGATCGCAACCCTTGGTGCTGCGCCCACCCCTCGCTCAGCCAGTGAGCAGGAACCGGTCTGTATGTGGGATCCGAACCCTTGGCAGGAGCGCCGCCGCACTCTCAAGTGGCGCACTGTAGCAGTGCGCCACCGGGCTGGCCCCCACTTATTAGTTCTAATAATCTTTTTTTGGTAGAGTCTATCAGATAACGACTAAAGAAAGTTTTAAAAAATTAAAGCCCATATTTTGTTTATATTTCCTTAGTTTTTACCTAATGTCTTTTTTTTTATAAGTTCCAAAATCCTATCCAAGATACCACATTACATTTAGCTGTCATGTCTCCTTAGACTCCTCTTGGTTATGACAGTTTCTCAGACTTTCCTTATTTTTGATGACCTTGACATTTTTGAGGTTAGGCGTTTTACAGAATGTCCCTCAATTGGGATTTGTCTGATGTTTTTCTTATGATTAGGCTGGGGTTGTGGGTTTTGGGGAGGAAGACCACCCAGGTAGAGTGCCATTTTCATGACATCATATCACAGGTATATACTATTAACATGACCTACCAGTGTTGACATTGACCTCGCTTATGTGGCTGAGGTGGTGTTTGTCAGGATTGTCTACCATAAACTTACTCCCACCCCCCTTTTCATATGCTAAGCTTTGGAATGAAATCACCACTCCCAGTCCACATTTAGGGAGTGGGGAGTTGAGCTCCACCTTCTTAAGGGTGAAGTATCTACATAAATCGTTTGGAATTCTGCATGGGATATCTTTCTTTCTTTCTCATGTATTTATATCAGTATGGACCCATGAATATTTATTTTAGACTTTGGGTTATAATCTAACACTCCTTTGTTTATTTTGTTGTTCAAATTGTACCAGCTCTGGCCATTGAACACAGTTGGCTCTCTGTCCTTTTCCATACCCCTGTCATTATGGTTTGTTATTGTTATTTTTTTAGCACTTCCTTATTTTCTGACACTTGCAAGATGTTCCAGGCTCATCTATAATTCCTGCCCCAGTCGTAGAATGAGCCATTTCTTCAAAGAGCCCAGTTTCCTTTTATTGGAGAATGATATTAGAACTTATGATTTGGGTGCCAGAAATACTTGTTTCTGAGGGACTGTCATTGCTTCCAGGCCCTCTCAGCTAAGACAGAGCAAAGAAACATATGTGTGTATGCTAACCAT
Source organism: Galeopterus variegatus (assembly GCF_000696425.1). Classification (NCBI taxonomy): domain Eukaryota; kingdom Metazoa; phylum Chordata; class Mammalia; order Dermoptera; family Cynocephalidae; genus Galeopterus; species Galeopterus variegatus. The sequence continues at coordinate 41,212 of NW_007733468.1, read as the reverse complement.
GCATACGTGGATATCTATAAACATTTCTATATGTAATAATATGCATCTATGTTAAAGTAAACATGAGTTCATACCAATGTCTCAACTCTAATCCAGTACAATGTGGATCGCTGCAGGCTCCTCCCTTGCCTGTCTGTGCCTCCTACTCCAGCAACGACAAGCCTGGCTTCCACCACCTGCTATCCACTCACGCCATTGTTCAATTCCAGCATACAGGGGGTCTGCAAAAAGTTCACGGAAAGATTTGTATTATCTTTTATTTCTCCTGTTCCATGAACTTTTTGAGGTACTCTTATACTTGCATAGTGGTTTCAGAATTATTAACCCCTGCTCCTATGGGAAACAACTTTATTCAACTAGAGTACATTCGAATACGAGCAGTTTTGTCACTTATTTTTTAATTCTTATTCATCTTATTGTTTTTTGTTCTACACTGTGTTGGCCAGGACTTTCTGTATAATATTGACTAGAAACAGTGATAGTAAATGCCCTTGATTTGTTCTTTAGTGAAAATGTTTCTAATATTTTACTGTTAGATAGTTGCTGTAGGTTTTTGATAGATGCCCTTCACAAAGTTAAGAAAGTTGGCCTTTTATTTACTTTAAAGTTGTGTATGGGCCGGCCCGGTGGCGCACTGCTACAGTGCGCTGCTTGGGAGCGCGGCGGCGCTCCCGCTGAGGGTTTGGATCCCACATACAGACCAGTTCCTGCTCACTGGCTGAGCGAGGTGCGGGCGCAACACCAAGGGTTGCAATGCCGTTGCTGGTCCCGGTCCGGTACGGGTGCGACACTGAGGGTTGCGATCCGTTGCCGGACACGAAAGAGGACAAAAAGGAAAAAAAAAAAAAAGTTGTGTATGACATACTGATTCTTGTTTCTTTGTATGCAATCTGTTCTTTCTCTCTGGAGGTTGTAAGACTTTTCTCTTTGGCTTTGGCATTCTTAAATTTCTCGATAGTGTGGTTAGATGTGGGTTTCTTTCTTATCTCTTCTATTTAGTATTCTATAAAGTTATTTTAATGCAAATAGCTTTCTTTAATTCTGGTAAATTTATGCCCATATTTTCTTCAAAATATGTTTTATTATTTGCCATGGGGTGGCTATTATCTGGATGTTGACATTTCTACTTCTATCCTCTATATCTTTCAGCTTTTATTTAATATTTTCTGTCCCCTTTGTCTTATTATCTGCCTTAAAAGTTCTTTAGTTTGATCTTCTAACTCAGACATTTGTCAACTTTATCCAGGCAATGATTTGTTCCCTCTGTTGTGTTCTCTCTCTCTTTTTTTTAGTATTTATTTATTCATTGTAGTAAAGCATATATAGCATAAGGATTGTCATTTTAAGCATTTTTAAACATAGAATTGCGTGGAATTAATTACATTCACAATGACATGTAACCACTACCTCCATCTATTTCCAAAACTTTTTCATCATCCTAAGTATAATCTCTGTACCCGTTAAGCAAAAAGTTCTCATTATTCCTTCCCCGTGTTTCTGGTAACCTCTGATTTACTTCTGTCTCTGAAAAATTTTTTTCTCTTAAATTTGTTTTCTCTTATTTGACTCATGATAATTGTATGTATTTATGGAGTACAAGGTGATGTTTGGGTCCCTTTATACAGTATTCAATGGTCATGTCAGGGTGTTTAGCATATCTGTCACCTATCTGTCACCTCAAACATTTGATCTATTGTGTTCTTTATATCAGCTACATCATGATAACTATTTTCTCTTGATTTGTTTTAATTATATTTTTGTTCTTGTTCTTTTTTTTTTTTTTTTTTTTTTTTTTTTTTTTTCCGTGTCCGGCAACGGATCGCAACCC
>NW_007733468.1:36489-38384 GCF_000696425.1 Galeopterus variegatus | reverse complement strand
GTCTGTATGTGGGATCCGAACCCTCGGCGGGAGCGCCGCCGCGCTCCCAAGTGGCGCACTGTAGCAGTGCACCACCGGGCCGGCCCTGTTCTTGTTCTATATTGCTAATATCTTTCCTTATCTCCTTATGTATGTTTGTCTATTTTAAATTCTCATATCTTTTATTCTAATCCTTCTGCTTCACATAATCTATGTTTTCCAGTTTATTTTTCTTTTGAGTCATATAGGTTTAATTACAGTTTGTTTTTAAGCTCTTGTTTCTTGGGGTATCAGCATCTCTGGTTTTTAATATATACTGAGGAAGAGCCACAGGCCAGTTATTGGACCACTCTGGGTGAGGTTGCTGGGGATGTGGATGGACCCCCACACCCCCAAGAAAGACACTAGATTGCTCTGCAGCTTCTCAGCTGGGGTGAGCCCTGGGCAAGTTTGCTGGAGCAGTGGCAGGACACTGTGCCACTGGACCAGATACACAGGCACTCCACTGAAGACAGCAGGGCTGCCAGCAGTGGCAGAAGTCTCTGACTGGTCAGATATCTGGCTCTGAAAAGTGCACTCACTGGTTCCCTCTGCCCTGGGGTGGCCTCTGCACTGCACTGGACTGCCTGTTCCCAGGGTCCAGAGTGCCATGTGAGCTCAAGTGCTGGAGTCCTGTTGTGATGAAGGGGGCTTAGGGCTGTGGAGATGCTGGGGCTGTTGGGCCCCAGGGCAAAATGTACTCGGGTGTTGGCTCTGATCCACAGATGGTGATGTGCTGTAGCAGCTCTGCACCTAGGGGATGAAGGGAGGCTCAGTGTGAACTCTCTTCCTGGATTAATGTAGTTACATGGGCCCCAGCAGCTCCCCAGACTTGTCTCATGGCCTGCAAGGGTCACGTGTTTCCCTTGTAGCTTGGATTGCAGGCATCTGAATTACCTTTTTCCTGCAGAATGACCCAACATCTTTCTTGAGGGTATAGGGGCCAGACCACAACCTCAGCGACCTTGCACAGGACAGCCCACTTGGTTCTTTGCTACTCCTGGCTGGGGGATGGGGTGGTGGAGGCCAGGTATTTCCTTCTGTTCTTTATGTGAGTATCCCGAGTTTCTGTGCTCGCTAGCATTTCTGTTACTCCTTTGATGTGCTCCATTGCTCTCCTTTAGTTATTTTCATCCAAGTGTAGTTGCATAGTCATTGTTTTGTCTGTCTTTGTGGGAGAGATGAATGGTAGGGTCTTCTAGTTGACCATCTTTAGGGCTGAGTTTTTAATCCAGGAGTAGAAGGACTTGTCCATTAGCAGTTTTAAACGGAAAATGAAAGACAAACATGGTGTTAATAAGTTTCAGTTGGATAGTTTATTATAGTGGTTACATTTACCTGATGATATTTTTGTTTTGCCCTCACTCTTGACAGAATAAAATTCTAGGCTATTTTTTTTTCATCACTTCAATGACGTTGTTCCATTGTCTTCTGACATCTATTGTTGTTGAAGAGAAGTCTTTGTCACCATAATTATCATTTGTGTTTCTGAATGTCTTGCAAAAGGGGCACTAACAGCCTTTGTTCTGAACTATCTTTTCAAGGCCGTTTGTAAAGCAGACAGCCTTGGAAGGGAGAGATGGAGTCTTCTTCTGGGGCAAGTGGCAAGTTTGCTCAGAGCTGTGGAGTTTAGAGATAGTGTCTCCCTTAAGGCCTTTGGCTCTCCTCAAGTGCATTGAGATTTTTTTTTGGTAACACATCAAATATTATTTATTATCATGTATTTTCTTTCTTTTTTATTGAAACAATTGATTATATATATTTGTAGGGTACAGATTTGAATATCAATACATGTGAACCAAATGTGGTGATCAAATCAGGGTAATTAGCATACTTGCCATTTTTTTCTTGTGTGAGGTGGGAGATGTTTTTGAGCC
>NW_007733468.1:33879-35783 GCF_000696425.1 Galeopterus variegatus | reverse complement strand
TTTTTTTTTTTAATTTAAGTCATCCAGTCTTCTCTTATTCCCCACTCTCTCTGAGTGTTCAGATCAGAGGCATTGCTATTCCTAAAACTGTAATGACGCCAGCCCCATTTAATGCCCTGCACACTTCCCTCCCCCCTTGCTCATGCTGGATGTGTTAGATTTTCCACTTTATGACTTTTCACTTCTTCAGACCTCCCTTTATTGCTGAAAGTTCCACATTGTAATTTGAAAAGTAGAACACTGAAACATCCATTTCTGAATGATCTGCTAACTACTGAGCTGTAATTGTATTCAAAATTGATAGTTCAGCTAAAACTTTAACTATTTTATTCAACTTGAGAGATATTTTTGTAGCTGATTTTTCCTGCTTATGGTTTTACCTGGAGCTTTTATTTTACAGTTATGTTTTTGTAACATATTAGATATTTTCCCATCTATTTGCACAAAGCTAGATAAAAATGTTAACAAAGACATAAAAGTCATACATTAAGCCAGGAATAGTATTGGAATCAGAAATGATACAGTACATCATCTTTCTTTTATTTTTTTCTGAGATTTATCGCTATGGAAAAGATTCAGCCCAGGAATATGATGGCTAATACAGTTATGCCAAATTCTCAAACACCTAAAATTATGAAGCTAAAACTTCTTTTGTATGCTGACTGGAAATGAAAAGGAAAATATGTTCAGATAAATTATTGAGGTAGAAAAATAAATGCAAGCCATACAGATGAAACATGTCTTGCTTGTTATACGTGTTAGATTGGTGTTCTAGTGAGAGCCATTTCTTCATTTTAGTCCTTCTTCATTCATGATTTCCCATAGTACACTTTAACCCAAGGAAAGTTAGAAAACTTTGTAGGATGGCAGAGAATTGCTGAATCTTTTTTTCCTGTAATTGAAGCACAGGGGTTCTTAACCTGTGATCCATGGAGGCCCCAGATATCCATGGACGGGCTTCTGTACAAGGGGAGTAACTTAGACCATTTGGGTTCTATAACAAAATACAATAGACTGGGAAGCTTAACAACAGAAATTTATTTCTCACAGTTCTGGAGGCTGGGAGGTCCAAGATCAATGCACCAGTAGATTTGGTGTCTGGTAAGGGCTCACTGCCTGATTCATAGGCTGCATTGTGGTGTCTTACTAAGACATCCTATCAGATTCTTAATATCCAGTACAGGCTCTTACCAAGCTGGGCCCATGGCCATTAAAGTCATGCTCTCAAGCCTCTGCACTTTTTTTTTAATAGGGGAAGAAGAGACATCTTGAAACTTAGGATTCTAGGACATTCCTTCACCTCTAGAGAGCAATATCTGTTTTCTGGAACTGTGAGCACATTACCTGTCATCAGCCAGAAGGTGTTATGGCTGTCAACTTGCCTTAGCAGGCACCCAGGTGACTTATATCCCAGCTTACTGCCCTTCAAGATGAGGTTGGTCCAGCTTAATTGGTATCATCTGACCAACTCACCCCAAAATATTACATTATGCTGGAAGCTGTAGAAACAGGAAGAGTTTTGCTCAACATAAAGGAAGAAGAAAAGGTTATAGGGAAAATATCAGAAGCCAGAACATTACAAAAGAATCTACCCACCCACATATGTATATTAATAATAATTTGCATTTTTAATATTGTTATAAGCTTACATGATGGTTGGAACACTTAGACACAATGATAGCTTGGCTAAGAGGTTGATTAGAAAACTCATATATAGGGCCGGCCCGGTGGCGCACTGCTACAGTGTGCCGCTTGGGAGNGAACACTTAGACACAATGATAGCTTGGCTAAGAGGTTGATTAGAAAACTCATATATAGGGCTGGCCCGGTGGCGCACTGCTACAGTGTGCCGCTTGGGAGCGCAGTGGTGCTCCCGCCAAGGGTTCGGATCCCACATATAGACG
>NW_007733468.1:18165-33061 GCF_000696425.1 Galeopterus variegatus | reverse complement strand
TGCTACAGTGTGCCGCTTGGGAGTGTGGTGGCGCTCCCGCCAAGGGTTCGGATCCCACATATAGACGGTTCCCGCTCACTGGCTGAGCGAGGTGTGGGAGCAACGCCGAGGGTTGCGATCCCGTTGCCGGTCCCGGTCCGGTACAGGTGCGACATTGAGGGTTGCGATCCATTGCCGGACATGAAAAAAGACAAAAAAAAAAAAAAAAGAAAACTCATATATATATTTATATAGGTATAGGACATTCTATAGGATATGCATCCACCTATTATTTGAGGTTTTTTTGGGGGGGAGAGGGCAGATTTTGGAGGCTTTCCACTTGGTATTTTTACTCACTTTTTATTTAATTTTTAAAATTTATAATGAGCATGTAATATTTCCTATCATTAGAAAAAATATTTAAAAATATGAAGAACAGATTGGAGAGGTGAGATTTAGCTTTTTATCCCTGGAGCTCACCTAAGGCTGGGCTGCTGTCAAAACCTTTCTTGGAGTTCTCAACATACACATTCCTCTCTCCCTACCTCCCCCTTCCCAATCCCTACAGGTACTCTTACATTGCTTGAGTAACTTGTAGCATACCCAGGTAGAGCTCAACTTTGTTATGACAACATTCTGGAAGGGGAACTGTATTAATCCATTTCTGTTACTTATAACAAAATTCCTGACATGGGGTGATTTGTAAGAAAGTGAAATTTATTGCCTACAGTTTCAGAGGCTGGAAAGTCAAAAATCCAGAGACACATCTGGTGAGGGTCTTGGTAGTGGTGACAGTGATGGCAGAGCATCACATTGTGAAAATGGTGGAGTAGAGAAAGAAAAACTCTTCATGTGCTTTTATTTTAAAGCCTCCAGAACCACGCCCCTGACCACCATTATTAATCCATTCACTAGGGATGGTCCTACAATCTAATCACCTCTTTAAGGCCCCACCTTTCAATTACCATAATAGGATTTCCCACCCTCAACAGTTACAGTGGGGATTAAGCCTCAGTGAGGTTGGGGGGCATCCAATCTATAGCTGGTACTTTGGAGAAGGCTTTACCACACTGGACCCCAGTGTGTCACTTTATTTGTGGCAATCATTTGAGGCTTTAACTAGCTTGCTGGACCTTGTAGCCATCTCCTCCTCATCTCTAATGGGTGGGATCCATAAATACCTTGCCAGGGAAGATGAAGAACGTGGAGGAAACTGGAAGAACCTCTCTGCTGGGGTAGGAATGTCAAAGAAAATTCTAGGGAGAGATGAAATTTGTCTACCTCTTGGGAAGACAGCAGTTTGTGGACTTTGACAGCCCTCTTTTTACTTAACTAGCTTGCTGGACCTTGTAGCCATCTCCTCCTCATCTCTAATGGGTGGGATCCATAAATACCTTGCCAGGGAAGATGAAGAATGTGGAGGAAACTGGAAGAACCTCTCTGCTGGGGTAGGAATGTCAAAGAAAATTCTAGGGAGAGGTGAAATTTGTCTACCTCTTGGGAAGACAGCAGTTTGTGGACTTTGACAGCCCTCTTTTTACTTCCGTGAGGGAGAGAGTGTTGGATGCAACTTTCTGAAATTTAGGGACATTTCTAAAATGTTGGGAAGGAGCACTATCTTTGGATTAGAGAAGATTTCTGAAAGCAGGATGCTGGTTGCGGTGCCCCAGACCAAAAGGAGAGGAGCGGAGAGACTCACCTGTCTCTATTCTTCATGCCTAAGAGGAGCTGGAATAGGCAAGTTACTTAGCCTTTCTGTGCCTCAGCCACCTCATATGGAAAATGGAAATAATAATGATTATTGTAATGATTAAATGCATTAATACTTGTATGCTCGTAGCATTTAATAAATATGAGGAGTCTTTAAGAAGTTCATGGAAAATGCATATTATGAAAAAACTATGCATGAATTTCAAAATGTTTTTGCACCAAAATAAACTTGTACTAACTTGTTATAAACATATCTAAACAGGGTCTAGTCTGAGGCACTAGGAAGGATAAGGCATCAGTTTGAAAAGACCCTTTATCAGAGCGATATAGATTCTGCCAAAGTTGAAGCAAGAATAAACTTCAAATTTATGGTGAAGCTTGGTTGGAAGAATGGTGAAATCATTGATGCTTTACAATAAGCTTATGAGGACAATGCATCCCCAAAATAAGCAGTTTACAAATGAATAACTCATTTTAAGAAGGGACAAGACAGTGTTGAAGATGAAGCCTGCAGTGGCAGACCATACACATCAATTTGTGAGGAAAAAATTAATCTTGTTCATGTTCTAATTGAAGAGAACTGATTATTAATAGCAGAAACAATAGCCAACACCATACACATCTCAATATGTTCATACAAAATTCTGATTGAAAAATTACAGTTGAGCAAAATTTCTATTCAATGGGTGCCAAAACTGTTGCAGACAAGAGCAGAGCTTTCAATGGAATTTTTAATTAAGTGGATTAAGATTCTGAAGCATTTCTTAGAAGAATTGTAACCGGAGATGAAATATGGCTTTACCAGTACAATCCTGAAGACAAAACAGAATCAAAGCCATGGCTACCAAGAGGTGGAAATGGTCCAGTTAAGAGAGCAAAGTTCATGGCAACGATTTTTTGGGATGCTCAAGGCATTTTGCTTGTTGACTTTCTGGAAGACTAAAGAACACTAACATTTGCTTATTATGAGAGTCTTTTTGAGAAAGTTAGCCAAAGCTTTAGCAGAAAAATGCCCAGTAAAGCCTCACTAGAGAGTTATTCTTCACCATGACAATACTCCTGCTCATTCCTCTCATCAAACAAGGGCACTTTTGTGAGAGTTTTGGTGGGAAATCATCAGGAATCCACCTTACAGTCTTGACTTAGCTCCTTCTGACTTCTTTTTGTTTCCTAATCTTAAAAAGTCTTCAAAGGGCACCTTTTAATTTAATTTAATATTTTTTAGTTAATAATGCAAAAAAGACTTCATTGACATGGCTAAATTCCCAGGACCCTCAGTTCTTTAGGGATGGACTAAATGGCTGGTATCATTGCTTACGAAAGGATCTTGAACTTGATGGATTTTATGTTAAGAAATAAAGTTTATATTTTTTATTTTTGCCTTTTAATTCCATTTCCCCACAAACTTTGAAGTCCCCTTGTATTAGCTATTACTGTTATGATGTATGGTGGGAGGTCATGACAGGCCTGCTGTAAGAGAACTAGACCATGGAAGAGGAAGCACTGGTAGAGCAATAACTCCATTTAGAGTGGCAAGAAAACCCTTGTTGCTGTCGTGGCCCCTCTCCTAGCCTCATGGTATGAAACATGTGAGCCCAAGGTATTGAGCTCCTGTGACCTGGATGGTGATCACTCTGTGCAGGAGATATTGACTCTGACATTCAGGCACACCTTCATGAGAAGTTGGGGGGCCATGGGAGCTCAACACCCTTTTACCATTATCTCCTGCATGCCCTTGGCACTGCTTGTTGGCTGGTTTGGTGATAAGCCAAAGTGAAAGCAACCTTAAATGAGACCTCATTCTTATTTTTGCTGAAGTTCAAACCTGGATAGACAGTGTGGGCAGGCCTAGCTTTTGGTATAATTAATAAGATTGACAAGAGTAACCTCACGTTTAACTGGGAAATGGGGAAGGAAGCAAATAAAGGCAAGAGCCCTTTTTACTGGAATGGTCTGACTGGAGCCCAGGGCATTTGATGGCCCTGAGCTGCAGGCCCTCTGGAGATCCTCTGTCAAAGCATTAGGGCCTGCAGTGGTGGGTGGTCTGCTGAGATGTAAGAGCTATCTGGGCACCCAGTGCACTGTCCCTTGGTTTAGCACTGGAGGTTGGTATGGCTGATCTTGGAAGAGGTTCTGGAGATGAAATGTGGAGGACACCTGATCTCTAGTCAGGAGGGACAGAGGCCTGGCACTTGGGATCTGCAGTGTTGGGCACAATCCAGGCCCTTCTTGTGAGTCAGCCAACATGCAGGGGCATCCCAGCCATGCCGAGAATGTGGGAGGTGGGTCTCAGGAGTGGGCTGGTTCTGCTCTGAGATCTGTCCATGGGGCACTGTTCCACATGGAATTTGCTGCTTGTGGGGCCCCAGGCATCTCACCACCTCATGCTTCTATAATTTCACAATCTAGCATACCATGGTGGAGCTCAGACCTGCAGGTGCTGTCCCCCGCGTGTCTCTATCATGGTTTATTGCTATTTCCTCTGGGTGCTGCTCATGGTCCAGTTGTCTGTCGACTTAATCATAAACAGCCTGGGACTTGGGAAGGGACTTTTCCAGCTATAGCAGGTATGACGATAGACTTAGAAATCTAAGCCAGGTTGAAGGAGGGAAAAGCGAAATCACTGTGCCAGGGGGAGGCATCTCTCCCAGCTCCTGTGCTATGATTACAGCTGGGTCCATCAGAAATGAGGCTGCACCAATGCCCGCTGCCTGAGCACCCCTGGAGGCAGGGTGTCTCCTGCAGGGCACCTAGGGGTGGTGGAAGCTAGCACCTCACCCCAGGGCCCTGAACAAAAGCCGGGAGGCTGTGGGATGGAGAGGTGCTATTTGGAGCAGCGTGAATGTCCTTATGCCTGCACTCTTACTTGCTGTATGTGAGGACGCTGGGGTGCTTGGCATGTCCCATCCCAGATTCTCACTGTGGACTTGTCTTAAGTGTTCCACGGTGGTGGATGGAGCCAGATGGAGCCTACGGGCCTGCCTGCTGAAGTTACACATGTATTAAACCAAGAGACCATGCACACTCCTCCCTGAAGGGCTGTGAAGCTCAGAACTCAACCTGAGAGAAGAGACTGATGTGGCAGGAGCATGGGGGACCCTCACTGCCCTGCATAAGAAGATCCACTCACAGGCTGCCTCTGAAGGTGAGTGGCTGAAGCTCTGCCCAGTCCTGGGCAAACCGGTTATAGCCAGTCTGGACAGAGAAAGTTATAGCATACTGAACAATTAGGGAGAAGTGTTATCAAAGGTGTTCCCTGAAATGAAGAGGCAAACAGGAGGTGACTGTAGACTATAGTTTCACTTTTTGATGTTCCCGTTGCTGCTGCTGTGAGGTTGCGGGTGGGACCTTGCTGCTGGGGTCCTTAGAGAGGAGCACACCTGGGGCAGGCTTCCTACACTCACTGTCCTTGGAGTGGCTCACACATCCGCCCGAGTTACATACACTTTTGAGGGGCCGGGCTTGAGTTGCACTCTCTGGAGGAGGCGGTATGGTTACAGAATGTGGGATGCACTCTTTGAGGGGCAGAGGGGATAAAGTCACCTCGGTGTTCCTGCTGCTTTTCTTGGGGGGCAAGACAAAAGGGAATAAAGCCCCTGGACCTGACCTGCTGAAGTAGAGTTTGGGAGCCTGTATGGTACCAGGTAAGGCACCGCTGGGTGGGGAGGCAGATGCTGTTTGAGAAGATCCTCTGGGCTATATGACTGTGCTATGATCTGAATGTTTATGCTCCCCAAATTTTATACATTGAAATCCTAACCCCCAAAGTGGTGGTATTGGAAGGTGGGGCCTTTGGGAGGTGAGTAGGCCATGAGGGTTGAGCCATCATAAATGGGATTGGTGCCCTTATAAAAGAAAACCCGGAGAGCTAGCGAGTTCTTTCTACCATGTAAAGACACAGAGAGAAGGCACCATCTGTGAACCAGAAAATGGGCCCTCACCAGACACCAGATCTGCCAGACTTGATCTTGGGCTTCTGAACCTTTAGAATTGTGGGAAATAAGTTTCTGTTGTTTATAAGTCACTCAGTCTAGATATTTTGTTATAGCAGCCTGAATGGACTAACACAGAGGGCATATTAGTTTCCTAGATTTGCCATAACAATGTACCCCAAACTAGGTGGCTTAAAATAACAGAAATTTATTCTCTCACAGTTCTGGAAGCTAGAAGTCCAAAATCAAGGTGTCAGTAGAGCCATTCTCCCTCTGAAGCCTCTGGGGGAGGATCTTTCCTTGTCTCTTCCAACTTCAGGTGGCCCAGGCATTCCTTGGCTTGTGGCAGCATCACTCCAACCTTTGCCTCTGTCTTCACATGAACTTCTTCCCTGTGTGTGTCTTTCTATCCTCTCCTCTTCGCATAAGGACACCCGTCAATGGATTTAGGGATCATCCTAATCCAGGATGATTTCATCTTGAGGTACTTAACTAATTATATCTACAAAGACACTATTTCCAAATAAGGTTACATTGTGAGTTTTAGGGTGAACATGAATTTTGGGGGAGATACTACAGTCAACCCAGTACAGACTGGGTGGTAGAGAGAGGGCAAGGATTGTGAAGCAGTGTTCTCATGGAAGACTTATTTTAATGAGTGTAACTCAAGTGATCTCTGAACATGAATTTTGGGGGAGATACTACAGTCAACCCAGTACAGACTGGGTGGTAGAGAGAGGGCGAGGATTGTGAAGCAGTGTTCTCATGGAAGACTTATTTTAATGAGTGTAACTCAAGTGATCTCCAGCAGCAATTTCCTCAGATAAGAGAGGGTGTTGGGATGGAGGGGCTGGGCTAGCTAAAGTGGACTGGAGCCCATGGTTCCTGGCAAGTACTGCTGACCCCATAACATCATTATCTTAGAAGTGCAGCTTCCTTTATGAGTGATGGAAGGTCCCAAGAAGGCACTTTTATTTTTTTGAAATAGCAAGATAAGTTTAATAAAACCAGGTAAAAATCAAGCTTACAGGGACTATTCTGCTCACATGGTGAACATGTAACATATGAGCTGTCATTTGTTAGAAATTAACTCACAAACCTATTTAGCTACTGGCTTGTCCCAGAAGAAGTGGTTATAACTGCCATGTACACTTCAGGCTGAGTTGTATCTTTTCCATGTGGTTCTTCCTGGCTGCTTCTGTGCCAGACAGCATCTTCCACACTTGAGGACAGTAATGGGTGTAGAAATCACTAGGCCCGGAGAGGTGAAGTGGCTAAGCCAGAGTCCTGTTGGGACCAGCACTGTGGAAAACCCAGACTGCCTGCTAGGAAGGCAGGCTCTGGAGACAGACTCCAACCCCACTGGGGAGAAACCTCTTGCCTCAAGGTAAACCTAGAGAACAACACAGTAAGTTACCAATTCCAGAAAATCTTTGCTGGTGTTTTTCAGAGGAATGAGAAATCAGTGCTTTTGTGTACGAATAATAAAATTCTGAATTTGAAATATTATGAAGTTCAAGAGGCAGAAGAACTTTTGCAGAAAGCAATAATGATTTCTATAAAGCCCCCCAATACAATAAATATTTTTTCAGATGATAATGCTAAGAACGTACTTTTTTGTTCTACTGAGAGAAGTCTGACCAGAAAAACTTGAAGAACTGTCTTGCAGGTAAGGCCAAATAACTGCAACCTCATAAATGAAGTTCACACATTCTAACAGGCTCAGGATGGAAGTACTTACTGGTGGATTTTTATAATTTACCTGTTCTAGTCAGAGGTTTACACTATAACAAGTATCATACGCTAATTTAGTTTTGGGTTATATTATTATTTTTGTTGTGATGCTGTGCTGGACACAAACACAATTGTGTATGTCACTGGGCGTCATTAGACACGGTGGGGCATGAGCATTGTCCATCTGTATTCCCACAAAGGGTGACTGTAGGCTCAGTGACTCTGCTAATTTAGTTTTGGGCTATATTATTATTTTTGTTGTGATGCTGTGCTGGACACAAACACAATTGTGTATGTCACTGGGCGTCATTAGACATGGTGGGGCATGAGCATTGTCCATCTGTATTCCCACAAAGGGTGACTGTAGGCTCAGTGACTCATAGGACGTGGCACATCGAACAGGCAACTGTACTCGTAGTTTCCTTATACGGTTGTGGTTAGATCCTTGTCTGCTGAAGTGGCCGCTGACCTCATAGTACAACATGATGAATGCTGGACTCCATGACTCTCTAATGTGGCGGATTGCTCTCTCCATGAAGGCTGCACTGACTAATTTTGGATCTTCCTTTTTGAGCATATTAGAAAGCTATGAGTTGTATGTATAACTTTATCTCAGGAATATCTTTTGCATTGTTTGCTATCTCAGTACTATATCGAAGTGAAAGCAACCTTAGACTGAATTTACACCTTTAATTCTAGTCGATCTTACTAACCTGGCCAGACTCTGTGGCCTGGCCTAGCTCCCCAAACCATCCCCAAATGAATCTCTGTGGCTAAGGAAATGCAATATGGAATAGTTTATTTGACTTAAGGCAATCAGGCACAAACCCTGAATGGGGATGGGGGAGATGGAGTTGGACTCATTCAACCACACGGTAAGTGGTAGAGAGGAGGTTTCCTAAAGACTTTTAGAATTTTGCACCTTAAAGGAAGGGGAATAATACTGGGGGAAGAAATAGCAAATGTCCGCTTCAGGAATTGATATTTTCTAGATTGTATCTACCCTCCAGATGGCTGGAACAGATACTTGCAGACATCAGCATTTTCATTTATTTATGACCTTTTTTCTTCGTAATGGGAGGTATAAGTTTTGTTTTTCCACAACTGGAAGCACTTGTGGATAGCTCTGCCTCACAGGTATAGATGTTGTATTTAGGTTATTCAATTAGACATTTATTAGCAGAGCCATGCACTATTGTAGGTATCAGGTGTACAAAGATGGGAAAGTCTGCATTATCTAGGGTAACACTAGCTGCTGTAACAAAGGGACCTTAAAATAGAGAAGCTGAATACAGTCAGCATTCTGTATCTGGATTCTGCCTCGATGGATTTAACCAACCGTGGATCAAAAAAATAAAAAAAAAAATTGTGTCTGTATTAAACATGTACAGACTTTTTTTCTTGTCATTATTCCCTCAGCAATACAGTATGAAACTATTTATGTAGCATTTACATTGTATTGGTATTATAAGTAATCTAGAGATGACTTATGCTATATGGGAGTATGTGCGTTGGTTATATGCAAATATTACACCATTTTATATCAGTGACTTGAGCATCTGTGGATTTTGGTATCCAGGAGAGGTTCTCGGAAAATCCCTCTTAGATACTGAGGGACGACTGTATATCAGAGGTTTATGATGGTGCTGAGGGGAGGGCTTCAGGTGGGTGGGTGGCTCTGCTCTGTGTGGTCACTCGGGGATTTTGGCTGACAGTGGCTCTGAGTTTTCAACATGTGGCTTTTGAGGTCACCCTAGTCCTTGGCACTCCCGCCCACAGGAAGGGGTGAAAGAATGTTGGGGGGACAAATCCTGGAGGTGGTCCTCATCACTTCTGCTCCCATTCCTTTCTTCCAGAAAGCTCCCGTCTGTCCTTCCAGGATATGCTCAGTTTAATGCAGATGATCAACATATGAACAAAAGGCAGAGGAGAAATTAGTTTTATTTTATCTTATTTCATTTTATTTTTATTGACTGTATATATTCATGGGACACAGAGCTGACCGTCAACACTTGTGCCCAAGATGTGATGAACAGATCAATGTTATCAGCATGCCCATTGTGTATATACCACATTTTCTTTATCCAGTCATCCATCGATGGACATTCAGATTGGTCCCATATCTTCACTATTGTAAATAGAGCTGTGATGAACATGGGAGGGCAAGTATCCCTTCGACATGATGATTTCCATTCCTCTGGGTATGTAACCTGAAGTAGGATTGCTGGATCATATGGTAGATCTATCTGCAGTTGTTTGAGAAACCTCCATACTTTTTTTCCATAATAGCTGCACAAATTTATAGTTCCACCAACAGTGAAGAGGAGTTCCCCATTCTCTGCATCCCTGCCAGTATTTGTTATTCTCAGTCTTTCT
Source organism: Galeopterus variegatus (assembly GCF_000696425.1). NCBI lineage: Eukaryota > Metazoa > Chordata > Mammalia > Dermoptera > Cynocephalidae > Galeopterus > Galeopterus variegatus. Next base: position 23,330 of record NW_007733468.1, on the reverse strand, counting down.
GATTATAGCCAGTATAGCCAGAGTGAGATCATATCTCAACGTGGTTTCAATTTGCATTTCCCTGATCATTAGTGCACAAATTTATAGTTCCACCAACAGTGAAGAGGAGTTCCCCATTCTCTGCATCCCTGCCAGTATTTGTTATTCTCAGTCTTTCTGATTATAGCCATTATAGCCAGAGTGAGATCATATCTCAACGTGGTTTCAATTTGCATTTCCCTGATCATTAGTGATGTTGAGCATTTTCAATAAATGGTGCTGGGAAAATTGGGCATCCATCTTCAGAAGAATGAAACTAGACCAGCACCTCTTGCCATATACCAAAATCAACTCAAAATAGATTGCAGACTTAAGTGTAAGACCTGAAACTATGAAACCACTAAAGGAAAACATAGCGGAAGCACTTCAGAAAGTAGGACAGGGCAATGACTTTATGAATAAGACTCCAAAAGCAAAAGAAATAAAAGAAAAGATAAATAAATGGGATTATATCAAACTAAAAAGCTTCTGCACAGCAAAGGAAGAAATCAACAGAGTGAAAAGACAACCTATTGAGTGGGAGAAAATATTTGCAAACTATACATCATCCAGAATATACGAGGAACTCAAACAACTACACAGTAAAAAGCAAATAACCCAATTAAAAAATGGGCAAAGGAGCTGAACAGACAGTTTTTGAAGGAAGACATACAAATGGCCAATGGGTACATGAGAAATTGGCTTTAAGGAATAGTTTTTCTACCTCATATCCTGCACAATTTCAAATTGCCCCAACACTCAGAACTGCTGAAAGAAAAGAACGCTAAAATGAAAACACAGCGCCTTCTCTTCGATACAACAAATGCTATTTTAAAATGTTTTCTTTTTATACCTGTTTCTAGTAAGCTATTTCTTGTTATTAGTGATGTCAAATTTTGCTTATCTTGCAGTTCCTGGTTATTCTTAGTCTCCATTTCTTGGAAAAAGGCAAACAAATTCAAAAGTTTAACGAAGAATTATAATGTTCCAGGTTCATATATCCATCCCGCCTTTCCCACTTAATTGTCACAACAAACCTGTGAAGTGGCATTACTGTTTTCATTTTACAGATGAGGGCGTTGAGGCTCAGAGAACTTAGGAGACTTAATTAAGGTTGTGCATCAATCATGGTGTACCAAGGCAATATAAAAATCACCACATGAAAGTACATCTATGGCACAATATATTCGCAGAAAAAAGATGGGATTCTGGAATAAGGAAAGGTATCAGCTTGGGCTGGAAGCCACTGCATGCAGCGGGTCCCAAGGGATAGAGCTGTGTGTTAGTTAGGGTCACGCTAGTTACTGCAGTAAGTATAGACATTTGTTTCTCACTCATTTTAACAGCCAATTGGGGTGTTCCTAGTGGGTGGGTAGCTTTTGTTCCAGGCTCCCTGTGCATCCAGTCAGGTTCCAGCCCAAACTCATGCCTTTTCATTATTACAGAATCCCACCTTTTTTAATGAATATACTGGGCTGTAGATGTGCTTGCGTGTGGCAATATTTATATTGCTTTTGTACACTATGCTGTTAACAGTAGTGTAAAAAACAAAGTTTGTAAAACTTAATTTAAGGTTTTTTTGGTTCCCCATTTTTTTTCCTTCAAAAAAATAGCAGAGACACTGCATTTTCAGACTCTCCATTATCAGCCTTCTATTTTCCTTTAGCCTTTTCTTCTGTAAAACTGCATTTCCTGACAATGTCTACTTTTTTGCATTGCTCCATTCTCACATCCTGCCTGGAGAGTTCTCTTCTGCAGGTGTTTTGACAAATGCCTGGCTCACACAGGCCCCCATGGAGAACGTATGTTTCTTGGCAGGTTGGTGTTGCTGCTCAGGCTATTAACAGTTCCTTAAATGGATTTGCGAAGACTCAGATCTCAAGTCACCTCTGGCCTTTTCAAGTGTGTCTGCCAGTGCTGGTGATGTTTCTAGCACTTCCTAAAGCTCTATGAACCTTGTTCCACACTTAGTTGCTTATGAAAATCCCAAACTGATTAGGAAAAACAATTCTACCTTGTTCTAGGATTAAGTCTCTGAAAAGACATTCCTATAATTTATCATTATTGATTCCTTCTTAGTGAGCTCCTTTGGGGCCCAAGATGAGAGACCCCAAATTTAAAAACCATGAAGGGTGAGTGAACACAAGGATGAAATGTTAATGATAACTCCATCACATAGTGAGCAGCTCCCAGTGAATTAGCTATTTCTCAGAACCGGGTTAATGTCATATTTTTTCCCTGATACCTCTTCTCCAAGACTAGTGTCCTCAGTCACTTGCCATATACCAAAGTATACCATTTTCCCTGGACATTCATGAATCTTGGCTGCTGAATGAAGAGGCGGCACTGAGCTTTTGATAGTTCTAGGGGGACTCTGGGACAAACACAGACCATTGAGGATCTAATTCACTGTCCCTACTGGCTACATCCGAAGCAGAAGTCAGGCACGCAGCTGGGTACACCTTTCTTAAAATCAAGGATTGGAATCTGGGGCTGAGCTCAGGGGTTTTGGCTCCATCCAGCTTAGTTTTTGAGTGTGCCCTAAGATTAATGAGAGGGTGGTTCCTCTTGCCTGGGGAGAGCTTGGCCAGGAGATTAACCTTGCAGGGTCTTTGTTATGGAGTAGGTCTAATGGGAAGACTTATCTCCCTGGGGACTCCAAAAGTTGAACCCTGGGTGGCTGATGAGATGTGAACAAAAGACATTTGATTACATGGATATGTGCAGGAAGCAATGCTTAGCTTCTCATCGTAGCTTTATTTCTAGTTGTTCTGTGGAAATGCATTTTAAATCATGGTAATTATTAAATTTCCTTGATTCTAAAATATTACTGAGTTAAAACACATTACCAATTTAATAGCAGTATTTTCTTTTGGCAGGGAGGAGAAAGAAATACTAGGTAGCTTTATTTCTAGTTGTTCTGTGGAAATGCATTTTAAATCATGGTAATTATTAAATTTCCTTGATTCTAAAATATTACTGAGTGTAAAACACATTACCAATTTAATAGCAGTATTTTCTTTTGGCAGGGAGGAGAAAGAAATACTACCATTTAAAATATGCAATTTCACTGCAAAACACATATTTCAACTTTTAGAAATTATAAAATGTGGTGAAATGGTAAACTGTTTATGAAATATGTTAGAAAAGAATATTTTCTGCTCTACATGAGGGCAAGGACAGCTCCTTTTTTTTTTTTTTGCAGGTTAGTTATCTCTTTTCTGGCAGTGGTTTTGGGTCTGCAATTACAGGAGCAGGCAGAAGCTGGCAACTCCAGCACCAAGGCTCCTGTGGGGCGATTTGTGGCTGTAATTTCTCTCAGTTGTCTGTTCTACCGCCCACCTAGCTAGCACTGAAACCTGCTTGTGAGCCAGCAGCCCCCCAGGGAGTGAATTTGCAGGAAGATAAATTCCCCTGTCCCTGCCTACATTTGAATGCTATTGTGGAAACTGAATAGAATACAGATCACCCCCAAATTGAATTCTGTGTACCTGCACAGCTAAGTAGAAAATTGCATATCAAATAACAGTTCCTAGACTTGGCTCTGTCTAGACACAAAACTTGCTTACAATTTTTAATGTTTTTGTCATTCAGACATATAAAATCTTTCTGCCCCCATCATTTCAGGATCTCAGGCATTTTATTTTGGGGGAAGTTTTCACTGCCAATTGCAAACTCCTATCTGCATCCTACCCCCAATGTTCTTAAAGATGCTGCATTTACCTCTGTTACACCAGTTGGCACTGTGAACTGGAACTGCTTGGATACAGCTGCTGGATCTCATCTTTGGCGTGTTTAGCATTAGTACCAGCACACAGCAAGTGCTTAATAAATGTATGTTGAATGCATGAATACAAGGAGAACTAGCTGTTATAAGAATCTCTATAACATCCTTCTCGTGTGACTTTAGCCCTGGAAGGGAGCCCATTGCCCCTCTCTTTATGCGTAGGTCATGTGGTTAATATGTTAACTGGTGTCTGATTAGTGTTTTTGTATTATTTTCTCCGTGGCATAATTCCTCATTAGGCCCTTTGTCTCGTCTTTATGCGTAGGTCATGTGGTTAATATGTTAACTGGTTTCTGATTAGTGTTTTTGTATTATTTTCTCCGTGGCATAATTCCTCATTAGGCCCTTTGTCTCTGTGTCCTCTAAACACTACTAAATGCTGTGGGATAGAGGAACTTGGAGAGGCTGATTGTGCCATCGGAGCTGTGGCAGTTCTGTTCAGCCACTAGGCAGCTGCACAATTCAACAGAGCAAAAATGGAAATGCCAATTACAGAGTGAAAAATACATGGACATTAGCATTTGGTCCAGGATCAGTACGTAGAGGTGGCAGGATGGGTGGCTCCAGGCACAGGATTATTTGGGGGTCATCTCACAAGTCTAACAGCATACCAGTTTTTACCATTAGTGCTTTACTTCTCTGAGTCTGAAACTTTTATTTTCAAGAGTACTAAATAAAATAAAACCCCAGAAAGATAACACTTTCAAATTTGTAATTGTTTAGGACAGAGAATGTGAGTGGGGAGGGGATAAACTGAGTGTCAAAGAAATTAAGAGCAAAATCTAAATTTTGTTCTGAGATGGTTTTGCCCAGAGGAACCTTTGTCTGTGTTCTGGGACATAGTGGATATCTACCCTGGGCAATGGTCTGGGGTGGGGCCTGAGCTATTTGATTGGCAGGGGACAGAATTCCAAATAAAAGGCCCCACCCTTTGATTTTCTCTCTGGGTCTCATGGTTTAGTTAGGCAACTCGCACTGCTTCCTCTGGGATGGTTCTTCCTGCGGGTGCTACATTGTGGAAACTGGAGGGGGAATTTTTAATTGTGACAATGACTGGGGGGCTCCGGTAGCATTTAGTGAGCATGGCCTAGGAACACTACACATCCTGCAATGTGTGTGGCAGTACTGTGTCCTGCCAGACTTTCAAATGTCCCATGGGACTTTTATGTGGGTGAAAAATCTACACTCTCACTCTGTTTCCCATATGCACAGTTCAGATGTACCCTCCCCTAAATTTTCCAGGAAAGCAACCACTATGTAAATTCTTTTGCTTGAAACTTTATCGTGAGTTGGAAAATTACTTGAGGTGATTGACTTACCAGTGTAGGCCGCCTCTGTCTATCTGCCTCTGTGGCTTTCA
>NW_007733468.1:17130-18132 GCF_000696425.1 Galeopterus variegatus | reverse complement strand
ATATATATATATATATCCATCTTAACAATTTTTTAAGTGTACAGTTTTGGTCGTGTTATGTATATTCACATTGTTGTGAAACAAATCTCCAGAACTTTTCCTCTTGCAAATTTGAAACTCTGTACCCATTAAACAACATCTCCCAATTCCCCTCTCCTCCCAGCCCCTGAAAACAACTGTTTTATTTTCTGTTTCTATGAAATCGACCGCTTTGGATACCTCATATGAAAGGAATTATGCAGTATTTGTCTTTTTTGTGACTGGCTTATTTTAAGTAGCATAATATCCTTAAGGTTCATTCATGTTGTAGTATGTGACAAGATTTCCTTTCTTTTTAAGGCTGAATAATATTTCATTCTATGTATATGTATATATCAAATTTTATTTAGCCATTATTTGGCTATGAACATTTGGTTGTGAATAGTGCTGCTATTAACATGGGTGTGCAAATATCTCTTTGAGACCCTGCTTTGAATGCTTCTGGATATATGCCTGGAAGTGAGATTGCTGGATTGTATGGAAGTTCTATTTTAAATTTTTTGAGGAAACACCATACTGTTTTCCAAGGTGGTTGTGCCATTTTAAATTTTCATCAACAGTGTACAAGGGCTTCAATTTTGCACATCCTCGCCAACACTCGTTACTTTCTGTATTTTTGATAGTAGCCATCTTTATGGCTGTTGCTTTAGGTTATATTTTATATGAATTGTATTTTAAGATAGTAAAAGGGGTAGTTACGAAATATTTGTTATAAAATGGGAGCATTGAGTTGAAGAGGGTTGTAAACGATGGCTGCAGTGTCTTTTTTCCTAATCTTAATGATAGTCTTGTCAAAATACTATCTTTAAACATTTGTTGGGAAACAATCTGTCTCTCCTTTTCCCCTCCAGTGATGCTTCTGCTTCTCCTGTAGCTAACACTTACTGCAAGCTTTGCCCAGAGTGGTCTCCAGGGTATACTTTGTTCCATATGGAATTAGGTAGATTTTCCCTCTACAGTCAT
>NW_007733468.1:0-16506 GCF_000696425.1 Galeopterus variegatus | reverse complement strand
TAATCTTAATGATAGTCTTGTCAAAATACTATCTTTAAACATTTGTTGGGAAACAATCTGTCTCTCCTTTTCCCCTCCAGTGATGCTTCTGCTTCTCCTGTAGCTGACACTTACTGCAAGCTTTGCCCAGAGTGGTCTCCAGGGTATACTTTGTTCCATATGGAATTAGGTAGATTTTCCCTCTACAATCATTTTTTTCCCCCTTGGTAATTAGTGATCTCTTTCTATTAAGTAGGAGGGCAGAATACCTGTTCTGGCATTGAGCCTGTGAACTTTATATACAATGAGCATTAATGAATAATATTTCATGACTGACTGATCAAGAGTGGATTTCCTAGTGTACACATGTTTCAGAGACACAACTGTATAAACCTGAACAATATAAACCATAGCTGGGCTTCTGGGGTGCTATGGGCTAAATGTGTCCCCTAAAAGTTCATGTTTTGGAAATTTGACCCTCACTATAACAATGTTAAGAGGGTGGGAAATCTGATTATGATATTTGAAAGGTGGGCCTTTAAGAGGTGATTAGATTGTGAGGACTGTGTCCTCATGGATGGATTGATCCATTCATGGAGTAATGGGTGTGGTTCTGATGGCTTTGTAAGGAGAGTGAGTGAGGAGGTTGGCGCTCTTGCTCAGCCCATTCTCACCGTGTGGCTCCCTGATCACCAGGACACCCTGTAGAGAGTTCCTACCCAGGAACAAGGCCCTCACCAGATGTGTTCCCCAGACTTTGGACTTCCCAGCCTCCAAAACTGTAAGAAATAAATTTTATTTCTTTATAAATTATCCAGTTTCAGGTATTTTGTTATAAGCAACAAAAATGGACTAGTCCACAGGGCCATGACTGTTGTGCACCTGATGGTCATTGAAGTTGTGACAACTCAGCACCAGCACAGTGCTTGCTGAAAGTGTCTAAAGTTAATGTTATCATTTGGTGTGTTGAAAGGTAGGACATTCAGTTTAGAACTTTATGGGGTGGGGTGTGGAGTGACTAAATTTTCAGTCCTGTAGACAGAGGCAGAAGCAAGCCTGGTTGGCCTGTTGGCTGCAGGACCTCAGTCTTGGGGTGCATCCAGTGAAGCCCTGTCTGCATTAACCCTGGGCTCATTCAGAATTTCCCCCTCCTCACCTTTAGATGTCTTCTCTGTGCACCAACATGGAACTGCATTCCAAGAAGTTGACCTGGGATGCATTTTATAGATGATGTTTCCTGAATAACCTTCAGTACAGGTCCCCAAAGAAATTTTTCTTTAATGTTTCAGAGACCATAAACATACATAAAAGAAAATTATTACAGTATTTCACTTGAGATTGTGCAGATAATGACAAGTTTCTTTCTTTCATTCTTTTTTTTAGTAGTATTTATGGCTATTCAATTAAACAGCTGCCAAACAGCAGTGAACCCACTACGATTTCCAAACACACTGTCTGGGTGATTGTAGCTCACCATGTGTTTGAAGTACGACATAAGCCTTACGGAGCACACTCAATTTGTTGCTTCCCAGCTTCAATAGGAGCAGTTAAGTCTGTCTCCTTTTAGACAAATTGTTAATGAAAAGGTAGCTGAACAATCATTTTCTTGTAATATGCAATTCCGTCTCCTTAAATACAGGAGCCTGACAGAGCCATTCAGCAGTTAGTACTTTCTCTATACAACTGAACTCTCTCTGACCCTCTAGAACTAACAACTGGAGCAAAAAGAGAGAAAGGGGAGAAAGTCAGCTAAAAAGAAATACTCACCTGTAATGTATATAATCCCCCAAATTGAATGGAAGGTATATTTTACTTTATTGTTCTCAGATAACGTGTGAATAATTGCCTTCTGCTGCCAAACACATTTTTATTGATTTTAAAGTATTTCATGATGTTGGTGCAATGTTTGGAACATGGTGGAACTGTCTGAAAGATGCAGAATTTAGAGTCCTGAGCTTCACTCTCTCTCAGACCTGAGCCAGCACTGCCAATTGTAGTGCAGATGCTCAACAGCTCCCCTCTCCTTCCAGAGCCACAAGGACAGAACAAAAGCTTGGCCATCCTACCAAAGCAGGAAATTGATTTGATTTGATTTGATTTATTTTATTTCATTTTACTTTTTACAATTTCTCCAAGAGTTTCTTGAATAGAATTGAGCAAAAACAGCCTTACATCTCATTTTTAAATTCAAGGGAAACATTCTGACAATATCTTCAGGACATAGTACAGGATAACAATAGCTGATATTTATTGAGTGTTTACTCTGTGTTTAATCCCGAACCCAGATTATCTGTGTACCTCACCGGTGAAGGATGGATGAGCCATGATGATAACTCCATTTGATAGATAAAGAAATGTGGGTCAGAGAGGTTAATTAACTTGTCCAAGTTCACCCAGCAATTTTGTGATAGAGCTGACATTTGCACTTGAGAAGGCAAATACAGTAGTCGAGACATTTAACTCCTACACTGGGTTGCATGACAGCTGAAGACTGCCTCATAACAACACTCATCAATTCAGACTAATTTGGGGACATAGGGAGGAGCAGTCTGAATGGCAGAATGTTTGAAGAGAAATGCAATCTTACACGTCCAAAGAGATGTGTGTAGAGTAAATTAAAAGAAGTCTTTAAAATTAGGCAAGAGTCTTGAAGATCTCATTTACAGTTCAAAAATATTTGTTCTTTAAAATAATAAAGTATTTTATTTTAAAGTCTTGCTTTTATTATTCTGATCCATGATTTTTCATATACAAATGTAAACTATTCGTGTATCGATTAAACAAATACGGTGAAGTGCAGATCACATGTGCACATGTGAATGCCTTGGGAAGGTGGTTACATGAGGTGCTTGGAGCGTGTAGACTCCAGGCTTGCACCTCTTCTCAACAGCTATATGGCAATTTTCTTTCTTCCTCAAGCCTCTGTTTTCCCATCTGTCAAATGGGTATGATGATGGTACCAACTTCCTAGGGTTGAGGACCAGATGCATTAGATGAGGATAGACACATGAATAGGTTTCCAGGCTGTAGCACAGTACCTGGTGCAGAGAAGGTGCTCAATTGATGTGAACCATTATTATGAGTTCACAGAAATGAGGACTCCAGGCTACAGAGTGGGAAACAGAGATGTAACCACCACCTTCTGTGGCGGATCCAAGTGTGTGCTGATGTGGGAGGAGGTGAGCAAGGGAAGGTGGGATGTGGCCTGATCTCAGCCTCGTGGAAGCATCTGGACTTCATTCTGTTGGCCTTAGAGAGCACTGAAGATTCCTGAAGAGGGACTTGCTAGGAAAGAAAACAGAAACCTAGTCAGGAGCAGAACAAAGAGAAAAGAGATAGCAAGACAAGCAAGCCCAGGGGAGAGGGTAGGCTGTGGGTGACCTGGAGACAGGTGCATCAGACCCTCACCTGTTCCCACCACATGTGGAGAGCATGTAGCCCACAGGGACCGACTCCCCGCTCCCCCCAGCTTACTCATGAGGGAGAGTGCAATGTCCGTGCTGAACAGGGCATGAAGGCCACTTGATTGTATTCTCATTGTGAATTGGTAAGTCCAGATCTGGTTTTAGACACCATCGCTTTGTTAGCATGAGTCAGCATCCCAGCTCCTGACAGTCTGTACAGGTCAATCTTCTGGGGTACCCAGCCAGAGGCCAGCCCCAGACCGTGGAGAATTCACCAAGGTAAATGCCACCTGTTCTGGCTTCCCTTGGTGATACCCCATTGCATCCTGCATGCCTTTTCTTCAAATTACTACGAGAACTACTGTGGTCATCCCTGCTTTTCTGACTTTTCTCCTCAATTCCAGGTACACATTTCCATGTGCGCCTTAGGTGCCTGTCTTCTTGGTACATCTTCAGTTGACCCCATCCTGTCCCAGCCCATATGATAAAGCAAAGCTCAGGCCCTTCATCTCCACTTGTGACAGGCCCCAGCACCTCTGCTCTTCACCTGAGACCTTGTTCTTATCCCTTTCTGGGAAGACCCAGTTCCACTGGGGCTCATGACCCATGACGTTTTCTCTTGGATTTAACCCTTTGCCAACAGCATGTAACTTTCTTTGGCTTCACCTCTAGGCATTCCTTAAGATCAGTCTACCCCTTTGGGAGTCTTGGCTTTCCTTTGGCAAGACCACTGCCCCAGTACTGCTTCTCCCCACCTCCTTCCCTGGAACCCATGCAAATTCATAGCTGCGGCCTAGTCTGCCTCAGTGTGACCTCTGGGCTTTTCCACATGGATGTCCAGAAGTCATACCCAGATTCAAAATTATTCTGATTTTCTAAACTGGTTTTTCTTTTTTACATTCCTGAATTTTAAAAAATGGCATCAGCTTATGTTTACTTACTCAAGGTAGAACGCTTGGGGCCATTTTTCACTTTCTTCCTGTTCTTTACATCCATTTGGACACCAAGCCGGTGGTGGATCCACTTTGTACGTGTCACTCAAAGCCATCCACTCATCTCTTTCCTCCCTTGCTTCATTCAAAACTTGGGGTTTGTGCGTAAAGTGCAGCAAGAGCCTTTCAGCTCTCTCCTTGCCCTGTTCTTGCCTTTTTCTGCCCCCATCACAGCCATCCTCCACCCCTACTGCTCCATTAAATACACACCTTGTCACCTCTCCCTCTTCCTCAAAACAGCAACAAGAGCAATAACAGTGACATCAATGACCAAACTCAGAAAACCTCTTTGGTGGCTCTGGATCCTGCGGGATGAACTCCTGAGCTTTATATTAAAGGATGATCATCTGGCCTTAACTTTCCAGCCCCCTCCCCTGTCTTACAGCTTGGGCCACAGCACCTGCTCACCAGGCCCTGTTCCCCAAGGATGCTGTGCACTTGTGTGCTTGTTTTTTTTTTTTTTTCCTTTTTTTTTTGTCTTTTTTCATGACCGGCAACGGATCGCAACCCTCAGTGTCGCGCCCGTACCGGACCGGACCGGCAACGGGATCGCAACCCTCGGTGTCACGCCCGCACCTCGCTCAGCCAGTGAGCGGCCGGTCTGTATGTGGGATCCGAACCCTCGGCGGGAGCGCCGCCGCGCTCCCAAGCGGCGCACTGTAGCAGTGCGACACCGGGCCGGCCCCATTGTGTGCTTGTTTTGTGTTGAAGTGTTCCTCTGCCCTGTGTGCTTTTATACCTGTTGGGGATGCTGTTTCTCACCCGTCTGTCCTGTTGTTTGCTTGTTAAACTCATGTTTTCATAGGCTTGGTTCACATGGACAGCAGCGGATCTTCCTTCTTCTGTGTTTTCATAGTGATTAGTACACACCAGTATTCACCTTGTATTGCACTTGTTTGTTTTCCAGTCGTCCTAAGCAGATTCTGAGTGGCTGGAGGGTGGGTCCTGCACATGACTCTCCTTGCACTGGTGCCTGGCACTGTGCAGGGCCCAGAGCAGTCATTTGTAAACATGTGAGCAAGGAGGGGGAGGGAAGGGAAGATCAGGGTCAAGGCTTGGGAAATGCAATGGGTATACCGTGGATGGGCACATTAAGAAATCTGAAGAACAACCACAGTCAGTGAGCTGTAGCAGCTCGGAACTTTGTGATCGACTTTTATATGCCATAGAACTTGGCCCTGTTGTCAACAATTTTTACAAAAGCCACAGCCCTAATGCTTAAGCACATTGCTGTAATTTGACTCTCCATAAAGTGATCTTTAAATTGTGTTTTGAGGCTGGGAAGTGCACGTCAGTGACATGCTTAACTGTATAGCCTCAGCAAAATAGGAATCTAGACCTATCTGTATGCAAATTCAATGCTTCAAGTTCATTATCGCTATTAGGAAATGGAAATACAGCTGGAGCCGAAATAACAGTATATTTCCTTCTGCCTTTGCGGTGTTTTTGTCAATGGGGTTTCTGAAAGACTATGCATTTACTAGCCCATTAGAATGAGCGATTTTATATCCTAATGTAAAATTAAAGGAATTTAAGGGTCTGCCTAGGAGATACGCTTGTTTAAACTTATATTAATGTCTCTATTGCTTATGTTAGCTATGTTAGCTGTATAATATTGGAAAAGAAAATGTCCCAGCCATGTGTCTACTTTCTAGATCTCAGTGTATTTATTTTCTGACAAGGTATAGAGTTCTTCTATCAAAAATATAAGACATAGGGCCAGTTAGCACTATTCTTAAATGTGAAGCATACCATCAATTCTTAGTTTTCTTATTATCATACCCCCTTTCTCCCTTTTCCTTCTGATGTACATTCTTGGCTTCTTCCAACTTTTATGTTTGAGCCCATTGATTTATTTTCCTTATCCCCATCAAGCAGGGCTTGCTGTGGTACTTAGCAAGGCCTCCCCTAGGTTGCATGGGATCCTGTGTTGATGTTTGTTTTGGGGGGCCCTGTCCATATTAACAATTTGATTTAAAAATTTGTTATGAAACGTATGGGCCCATATGAGGTGTAGTGATTTATCAATGAGAACTTCAGATAATGGCTGGAGAAGAGATACTTAATGTGATAATGTACTCTTTAAGCAGGGCGTGTGAAGGTTCTTTCTTCTCCCAGGCACTATCTCTTCGTGCACAGGTCTAGGAACAATCTCTTCATCATCTTCTCTGCCAAAGACACCATTCCCAGACAGTTCCACATCTCCCACCTCATTGTCACTCATAACAACATGGCTTTTTGGAACCTGTTTGTAAAGAAACAATACAGCTCATCTTGTCTCTGCAGGTCCCCAGCCAATTTGCTTAAGGCTGGCTTCACCACTGCTCATGATGCTGTGTTATCCATTGTGCTATCCGGGGACACTGGCTTCCAGGGACTCTCTCAAAGGTGGTGTCTGTGCTTCATCACTCTGACCACAAATGCAAGTCTTACTCAGAGAATGCAGTAGAGAATGTGCATGAGAATTCATTTCTGGCCATGTGAAATGTACCGGTTACATAGTCTGAAGGTCGAACAGCACATCTTCCAGCCGTGTCTTCTCTTGAACTCTGTAGACACTGATGGCTGCGCTCTTAGGGTGTGATGTCTCTCTGTGTTGACCATGAGGGGCCCAAGGGCAGGGTGAGAAGAGTGGTCCATTGTGGCTGGGAGTATCCATCCCTCAACCTGTGGAGCTGAAGACTGATTCAAGAAAATGCTGCTCTAAAGGAGTCCTACTGTATTTACTGTTACTTCTGTATAAATGTCAATTGGAAGGTTTGCAGGTTATCCCAGAGATAACCCTTTAGGTATTCTCAGATACCTGGGAACCTCGACAAATCCTCAATTGCACAAGAACCTAATAGTTTGTAAAAATAGCATTCTGTTTGTTCCAGCCATTGCATGTGTGTGTGTGGGTGAATAGATACAAGTGCTTAGTTGTTATAATTTTCTGCACCCATTTATGAAGTGTGTCTTTTTAAAAATTTTTTTATTGAATCAAAAGGTTCAACATTGAGATATGTTGATCAAATCAATATTACCAGCATATATATTGTTATGAATCGTACTTATTCTTTATGCCCCTTGTCCAATCTCTCCCCATCCCCCTCTCCCTCCCCCCTCCCACCTCTAAGTACGCTAGATTTCTTCTCTCCTTCTGAAAGGATAATGGTTACTCTGTTGATTTGTTGCCCAGATGATCTGTCCAATGTTGAGAGGTGTGATCAGGTCCCCCAATATTATCACAGAGCAGATGCTTCTTCTGTCACTCTGAAATGGGCTTCGTAGAGAGAGACATCCTCTTCTTTATCTCTGCTGGTGACTCTCATTGTGTGAATGCACTCCAGTGGCTGGCAGACCATCTGTGTGGTGGTTGTGGTGTCTAGCCGCTTTTATGGCAGCCATGGTTATTGTGGTGGCTGTGGTGGGTCACCCACATGGAGGTGATATTTTCGGCATGCTCCTTTGTGCTGGTGGTGTGCCTCATTGTAGGGAGCATCCAGTCCCAGGCTCCATGCCTCCAGTCCCTGGGCTGGCCCAGAGGCACTGGTGCGGTGTGCCTGGTTGTGGGAGGGGAGTCCAGGACCCCAGGGGATGAAGTTTGTCTTGATGTCAATTTTATTATTCCTTTGTGAAGAAGTATAATAAAAAAACTTAAAAAGGGATGTTGTCAGTCAGGGAGACTGTGTGTGGGGTGGGCAGCGAGTATATGAGAACTCTCTGTACTATGCTTGATTTTGCTATGAATGTGAAACTGATCTAAAAAATAAAGCCTACTTATAAGAGAAAAAAACGATCCAGGGGAGTGTGATGTCACTATATTGATTGGAGGTGGGTGATATGAATCTACAAGTCCCCTGGCATTATGGGGGAATGGTCTGGAAAGTCTTAGGAGGAGATGGCTATAATGCAGAGCCTGCAGGGGAGTGGAGGTGACCCCTCTGCTTGCCAGAGTAAAGGGCACCTGCCCCACCCCAGCTGGCCCCAGGTGCCGTGGCCCAGAGGCAGCCCTGTGGTTGGGACACAGATAAGTGAGGGCCAATGCACAGACCCACACACATGGCTGAAGTCCAAAGGTCGGAAGTGGCCTTTCCTTCAGGAGCTCAGAGCTCATCCTGTGTTTGACCTGAGTGAGTCTCCCACAATCAGAATGTCAGCACCAGTCTGGCAGCCCAGTATCATGCAAATCCTGAAACCATGTGGTACCATCTGGTAGGAGTGATCTACTGGTCAGTTGGTCCTCCTGGAACTGGAGCCCCACCAGGGCCCAGACAAGCCTCTCTCCAGGGGCATGATCCGAGAGCTCCTTGGGGCATCTGATCGACCCCATGTGAAGGCAGATGAAGGGGAAGATTGTCAGAGAAATGAGGACCAGGGGTAAAAGGCTGACCAGGGTCCACGTGGGGCTGGGCTCCGGCTCCCTGCCCAGCTGGCACTGTCTGTCTTGGCTCAGCTCCGCCCCTGGAGGGGAACTTTGGATACTGTGAAGAAGATGCTCCAATGTGCAGACACCTGAGGACCAGGGCTGGGGACAGGGCCCGCTTGTTCAGGTTTGTGGACAGTGTTGGTAATTATGTTTAGGACATGGGGGCATGGGCAGAATGTGGACGTGGCCCCTGCCCAAAGGCAGTTCTCACTCTTGGCTTGTCAGCAAGACAGGGAACCTTAAAGTTTTGGATTTTTTTATGGGCTCTATTACATGTGCCTCTGAGACTCAAGCTGGACTCAACCCCATGCTCCAAAGGTGGGCCCTGCTCCCCTGCCCTCACACAGTCTCCCAGTGTGAAGTCTTTTTTCCGACCATGGGGTCTGTAAAGAGAAGTCTTTGTCCCCCCTCATGGTGGAGAAAGCCTGTGCTCCTGCCTTGCTCCCCATATAGTTTCTCCACCAGCAGGTAAAATACGAGGGGCTGATACCAGCACTATTAGGTCCATTCCGAGGTCCCCTGAGGTCACCCGTTTGGACCTAGGTCTCCTGAGTGGACTGGCCTCTGCTGCTCATCTGGTCTCACCATCAATACTAACTGAGCTGTACAGTTGTGCACGTTGCGTACTGCACAATGGCACCCCTTACTGGGGGCCACTGCTCACATCACAGATGTTGCAGATTTGTATGTTTTACATTTCCGGCAGGTGGCGGTAAACTGTCTTGTTCTAACAAACACCAGTATAATATGATGATTTTATGATAGATGGAAATCTTGAAGAAGGGGTGCCTTTGAATAATTTGCTGGAAAGAGCCATATAGGCTGCTAGTGCCTTGGATTACAATTGACCACAGGGACTTATTGCTCCACTTGTTCTGCTGTCCAATTTGGGGAGGCGGCTTCATTTTTCCTCAGTTCATTCATTTGTTATTCATTCAAAAAAATTACTGAATACCTACTATGTGCCAAAACCCTGACAGTTTTTAAGGTTTTGTGAACTAGCTTTACTACGTGTGGGAAGTGGCTGGTTGTCTATGTAGCATTGCTGGGCCTCCTCCCACAGTGTACAGTGCCCTAGCCCCCCCTTGCATGTGTCTAGTTTTGGCCAATGGGATGTGATCAGGGAGTGCAGTGTCTCTTCCAAGGCAAGCTGAGAAGTGACTGTGTCGTTTCCATCCCCTCATACCCATCTGCTGCATGCATGAGACTCAAAGCCTGGGAAAGGCTGAGCCACAGGTCAGAGGGAGCCTGGGACCCTGAATCCCTGGCGATTCTCTCAGGAGTCATCAGGGCTCACCCACCAAGGACAGGAGTCAGCGACCTTAGAGGCTCCCGATGTCTTCATGGGCTGACTTCTGTGTCCTTTCCTGGGGTTTGGGTTTGGGAGTTGCTTGCTGTTATATAAAGTCTGGCTTAGTGTGGAAGATGTGAGCATAGCTTTGTTGTCAGATGGATCTGGGTTCAAGCCCTGATGTAGCTGGGCACCTTAGTCTTCAACCCTGAAGCTCTATTTCCTTCTCTATAAAGTACAAGTAATAGTAACGCCCACCTCCCATGCTTGTCATGAGGATTAAAGGCATGGCATGGGCAGAGTGCAGAGATCAGTACTCATGTTCCTGTGACACCCAGGGTGGTGGGGCAGGGCAGTGGTGTGGGAGTGCATGACTCTCGTCTCTGCCTCACTGTGTGACCCTTTGCAAATTATATATGCTTTCTTCTTGGGAGCTTGATTTACTCATCATAAAATGAGGACAGCACAGTTCCTTCCCCATAAAGGTGTTGTGAGGATGAGATTAAAGCATGAGACCACCACTGGGCACAGAGTAAACACTCGCTGTAGTGGATTGAATGGTGGCCCCCAAAAGATATGTCTACACTGTAACCCCTGGAACCCGTGAAGGTGACCTTATTTGCAGATATCAAGTTAAAAATCTTGAGAGGAGATCATCCTGGATTATCCAGACAGTCCCTAAGTCCAATGACAGGAGTCCTTGTAAGAGACAGAAGAGATGACACAGACACAGGTGAGAAGGTTGCATGAAGATCGAGGTAGAGACTGGAGTGATGCAGCCGGACGCTGATGAACGCCAGGAGACTTCAGAAGCTGGAAGAGGCAAGAAAGGATTTTCTCCTAGAGCCTCTGGAGAGAACATAGCCCTCCCTATACCTGGTTTTGGATTTTGGGCCTTGAATACTGTGAGAGAACAAATTTCTGTTCTTTTAAGCCACTGTTTGCTGTCACTTGTTATGGCAGCTGTAGGAAATGGATATACTTGGTAAATGCGATTTCCTTGTCGTTACTGATGTAATTTTCTCAGTGTTCCTGGACAAGCAGGTAAGCAGCCGCAGCTTCGAGATGGGAGGTGCTGCGGTGGTGGGCAGTGTCCCCTGAAGTCGCCTCGGGCAGGGCTGGGCAAACGTTTTTCTGTAAAAGGCCAGTTAGTGAACGGTTTTCTCAGCTACTCAGTTCTGCTTCTGTAGCACAAAAGCTGCCACAAATGATACTGAAACGACGGCCCACAGACTAGGTCTGGCCCGGGCAGTGGTTGCTGACCCTGCAGCTCCTCTCCATGGGCGGCTCACGGACCGCGTCAGTCCTAGGGTGACGTGTTACATCCTGCAGTGAGGTGAGTACCGAAGTGGAGAGTGTTCAGAAGCTTCTATAGCAACTTACAGTAATTTTACATCTGTCGAAGCTAATAATAAGATAATTAGGTGTACATTTTGTATGACTTGTTTCCTTCCGCTCTCCTAAGAATCTATTATTAGTTTTGCACAAGTATCAGTCTATGGCAGGTTGGAAGTTAAAACCTGGTCTTGGTCCACAGGGAGTTTGAGAAGTTTTGGTCTGTATAGGATAATCTCCCTCTGGTCAGAAGGCATGGTTTGCCCAGGGGAGCCCGGAAAAGCCAGGAAGCCTGGATGGACCCAGCTCTGTAGGAAGCCCAGGACATGGAAATGACATTCTCAGTGGTGCCTGTGGCCTGGGAGCCTCAGGTGGCTTGGTTTGGACTGGACACTGAGGTGTTGTACATAGATCCTGGCCAAGGACATGGTTGCATCATGCCGAGGGGCACGTTAATCTGAATCCCCGGTGCAAAGCAGGGGAGAAGGTTGGCAGCCGACCCACGCAGGCTCCTGGGACCCGGGGGCAGGCCTGGCCGCGTCTGTGGGAGTCTCCTTCCTGGCCATGTTACCCCCTTGCAGCCCTCCCTGCAGGCACAGGAAGAGGCCGTGTGGGGCTCAGGTGAAACCGTGCTGCCCTGTGCTGAAGTGTTTTCCTCAGTCTCCTTCACAGACTGTGGCTCCTAGGGACAGGGGCAATGACACCTCACCCTCCCAGAGGCCGGGCCCTCTACTCTGCCTGGCTCATGGCAGGAGCTTAATAAGTGTTCGCTGAACAACAACTGGACACATGGATCTTGTTCTTTCAAGTGACCTGCCCTCTGCTTGTGCACAGGGGATGGAGTCCTGCGAGCACAGGGCGGGGTGCTGAGAGGCAACGGACCTTGAGACTCGGGGGGTGTGACAGCCCTGCTGCTGAGGGCAGGGGGGCATGGGCTCTGCTGGCTCCACATGCGCTTCATCATTGGTCTGCATGGGTCTGGGGCTGGAGGTGCCCTCAGAGAGAAGACAGGGACCCAGGCCTGCTGGACAGAGAGTGCCGGGATGGGTGTTGCCTTCACACGGGCCAGCTGCAGGTGGTCATCTAACTGGCTAGGGCTAATGAGGTATCACAGACTGGGGGGCTTAAGCCACAAACGCCTATTTCTCCCAGTTCTGGAGGCTGGACGTCCGAGATCAGAGAGCCAGCAGGTTCTGATCTGGCCGACTTCTCTTGTGTCCTCTTGATGCCAAAAGAGCTCTCTGAGGTCCCTTTTATAAGGGCACTAATTCCATTCATGAAGACCCCATCCTCATGACCCAATCACCTCCCAAAGGTCCCATCTCCTAATACCATTACATGGGGGGTTAGGATTTCAACATATGAATTTTTTCGGGGGGATGCAAACATTTTGTCATAGTAGTGTCTAGAGGAATTAGGTTAGCTGAGGCGTAAAACCAACCTTCATAATTGGCCAGTGGCTGCTCACACTTCAGGCACAGCAAATGTTCAGAGAGAGATGGGCCTGAGCAAGGCTAGACATCCCAAGAGTTATAAAATCTCAAGAAGACACCCCGCCGTGCTGGCTTTCAGGACAGCTGAGTGACTGCTCAGGCCCCTGTGGATTCCCTGCATCAAATCAGCCAATGTCGCTGCCCAGGGGCCTTCCCTTCATCCTCTTCCTCTCCACTGACGTTCTTTCAAACACCTCCCCATGGGGCTCCACCCTTCTCAGACCAAATTGAGAAAAGGTCAGTAGCAGGCACCAGGAAGCCTGAGCCTGGGAAAGAGGCGTCTTTGAGGGGCCCGGCGGGAAGGTGCCCTCCTCCCTGGGAGCCCAGAGGCTGGAGCTGAATCCCCGAGGCCACAGCTCAGGACTAGGAGGGGACAGCCATGGGTTTGTAATTTCAAATAAAACCAGGATTGGGCTTCAGGTTGGGGTCAAGGGGACTAGACAAATGTCCTGCCAGACCTGGAAGACATCACAGTGGAACAGTCAGAGCAAAGCAGAACATGGGGTTGGAAGAGTCTCTGGTGGGGGACTCTGTGATCCTACCAAACACTCCTGCATCCAGTGTGTCTAATCACTGTAGGGGATTCTCCTTCTGTAAGTTCAGATTCGTAGATGCCTGATCACCCATCCGTAGACGTGGAAAGTGGTGCCTGTGGTGACTTAAACCCTGACTGAAGACATGTTCCAGGGATTGCGGAGCAAAGATGTCTTTCTGTCTGGTTTATGGCTTCCCTCGCTGGGCAGTGAGGCCTCCGCCCTTGGCCTTGCCTAGATTTTATAACGAGCACTCATTCTGGGTCTGGCAGAGCCCCTCGGAGCCACAGCAGAGAGGAAGCCAGCCCCGGTTCCTGTGTGTGCTGGAGTTTTCTGCTCGCTTGGATACAACGGTGGTGAGCAAGACTCCAGTAAATAAATAGCTCAGTTCCCACTGAAATTGCCTATGCTGGAATTTGTGTCTTGAAAAGAAACATGAATAATGACTGGGACAGAGCATTCTTTTATCTGAACCTGGATAATTTTTAACAGCGATAGCAGAAATGTGAGAAAGCCCCAGCTAAGTGTATTCTCTGTTATAAATTCCCCTTCTCCCTCATGTCTCAGCCTTATCTGGAGACTCTCTTGGCTGTGCTCTCTTCTTCCATTCTGTCTTCTTTATTCACTGTGTTCCTTCTTTTCTTGGATTTTACTAGCTCAGCAGCTGCAGCTGGAGTGAGCCAAGGATACTTGCTCTGGGTGGCAAAGAAATACTGCAGGCTGGGAAACGCTGTTCCTTTACCTTTGTGGTCCTGCTCTCAGAGCACACTGGTCCCCTTATGCAACTCTGTCCATTTCCAAACCAGCTCTGCCACAGCTTGGTTTAAAAAAAAAAAGTCAGAGGATGACAAAACAATTTCAGATGGCAGGATTTGTTTGGTTCTCATTTGTTACCCTTAAAACTGTGCACCTTCCCCAGCTTTTATCCTCAACGCATGTCCTTTGGCTGCACCTGCAGAATACTTCAAAACTTGGTATTTTTTTTTAAACAAAAGAACAGAGTGACCAGATGCATTTTAAAATAGTGAGTTCACTTGAAATACCTTCTTGAGCAAGACGTTTCATTCCTGGGCTGTGGAAATAATGGTGGTTCTGGCCACTCACATAGTCCTCAGATCTCGTGCTTAATAGAAGTTGATAATGTGCACTTGGGGGGAGTGCCTGCATTCTTCATGTTATCTAAGCCTACCCTAGAAATTGTGATCGAACCTAAAAACACCCGAGGCTGCGGCTGCAGCTGTGCAGAGGAGTAAACACCAGTAGAAGTCAGATTTAGGGAAGACAGGCGAAAAGGAAACCTAGAGAAAGCTGGGTGGGGAGAAAAAATATGTTGTAATGGCAGGAATAAGCCCAAACCGATCAGTTGTGACAATATAAAAATGAAATAAAATCAGACTGAAAGAAGATAACTCAGAAAGTTTAAAAATTAATAAAGGAGAATGTTAACAATATTCATGCAGATAAATTAAAACTCAGGATGAAAAGTATTTAGGACAGAGATAGACATTTCATTTGAATAAAAGTGAAAACGTTATCAAGGAGATATAAAAGTTTTGGCACTGTACATCTAATACAGTATCTTCGAAATACTTACAGCTGTTTTTCTGAATTATAAGGAGTAATTGACCATCCTGGTGAGATTTTAACCCACCCTTCTTGTAGTGGGCTGAACAATGGCCCTAAAGATAAAGCCATGTCCTAATCCCGAAAACCTCTACATATTACCTTATTTGGAAAAATGGTCTTTGCAGATGTGATCATTATAAGAATCTTGAGATGAGATCATCATGGATTATGCAGGTGGGCCCTAAATGCCATCACAAGTGTCCTTATAAGAGGGAGGTAGAGAAAGACTTGATATGCACAGAGGAGAAGCCCTTGTGAAGGTGGAGGCAGAGAGTACAATGGCCACAGCCAAGGAACGCCAGGGAAGGTGTCAGCCACCAGAAACCAGAAGAGGCATGGAACAGATTCTCTCCAGAGCTTCTAGAGGGGTGAGGCCCTGCTGACACCTTGATTCTGGATTACTGACCTCCAGAATAGTGAGAGAATACATTTCTGTTGTTTTATTTTATTTTTATTTTACTTATTTATTTTTTTGGTGGCTGGCCACTATGGAGATCCAAGCCCTTGACCTTGGTGTTATAGCACCCTACTCTAACCAACTGAGCTAACCAGCCAGCCCCATTTCTTGTTTTAAGCCACCAAATTTGTGCTAATATGTTATGGCAGCCTCAGGAAATGAGTGAACTTCTCAAAAACTAGAGTAGAAGAATAATTAATAAGAACATAAAGGATTTGAAGAATGTAACTCTACATCCAACTAAGTATACTCATTCTTTTTAAGTACATAGAGAAATTTATAAAAAATTAACCATGCACTAGGCAACAGAGAAAATTCTGCATTTTCCCAAGGCTGAAGTCGTCAAGTCCTCATTCAGCAATGCAATAAAAACAGTAAACAAAAAGATAGGCAGCGTATCCTCACAAACATTGGGACACCTAAAAATCCCTCCTAAATAATTCATGTTTTAAAGAGAAAATCAAAATGGGAGTTACAGTACTTAAAACCAGATGATTGTAAAAGTTCTACATATAAAAAATATGGGTTTAAAGCCAAAGTGGTACTCAGCGGGGAAGTTAGAGCCAGAAGTGCATTTATTAGAAAAACAAGAAAGATCGAAAAGAAATTAGCTAAGCTTTCAACTTAAGAACCATAAAAAAGAACAACAAAACAAATCCAAGGAAAGTATAATGAAGAAAATTAAAGATACAAACAGAAGTTAATAAAATAGAAAGCCAGAAAGTCCAGTAGAGTTAATCATCACAACCAAAAGTAAGTTCTTTGAAAATAGACAACTTTTTGGCAGGTATAATCAATAAAAAAGAAAAAAGCATAAATACATATCATGAGGAAACAAAAAAAATCTATAACTATGAATACAATTGAACTTCAAAAATTACAGAAAAGTTGAAATCTTTATACTAATATACTAAGACAGTAACTGATATGGAAAACTTCCTAAGATAATATAAACAGTCAAAATTGACCAAAAAACAAGTAGAAAAGA
>NW_007733467.1:55829-110514 GCF_000696425.1 Galeopterus variegatus | reverse complement strand
TCCCCTGCTATTATGGTATTAGTGTCTATTTCCTTCTTTAGGTCTAATAGAGTTTTTTTATGAATCTGGGTGCTCCAACATTGAGTGCATACATATTTATGATTGTTATGACTTCTTGGTGCATCAGTCCTTTTATCATTATGTAGTGACCGTCATTGTCTCTTTTTATGGTTTTTAGTTTAAAGTTTATTTTGTCTGATATGAGAATAGCTACTCCAGCTCGTTTTTCTTTTCTGTTTGCCTGGAAGATCTTTTTCCATCCTTTCACTCGTAGTCTATGTGAGTCTTTATGGGTAAGGTGGGTCTTTTGTAGGCAGCATATAGTTGGGTCCACCTTTCTTATCCAGTCAGCCAATCTGTGTCTTTTCATTGGGGAATTTAAACCATTTACATTAAGAATTGTTATTGAGAGGTGTTGAATTATTCCTAGCATTTTATTGGTTGTTTAATTGTCTTAGGTGTCTTTTGTTCCTTGCTTTCTGTTTTGCTGTTTGTTTTCTGTGTTTGTTGGTTACTTAGGTTGCCACTAGTGATTTTGTTCGTTTGTTTTCTTTTCATGATTCTCATTTTTATTATACTAGTGGGTTTTTATTTTACTTGGATTGTTATGGCAGTGGTAGTTATCGTTCAGGATCCAATCCCAGTACTCCCTTGAGAATTTCTTGTAAGGGTGGTCGTGTGGTGATGAACTCCTGCAGTTTTTTTTTTTTTGTCTGAGAAATATACTATTTTACCTTCATTTCAGAAGGACAGCCTTGCAGGGTTGAGTATTCTTGGCTAGAAATCTTTGTCTTTTAGTATTTTGAATATATCATCCCATTCCTTTCTAGCTTTTAGGGTTTGTGCTGAAAAGTCTGATGTTAACCTGATTGGAGCTCCCTTATAGGTGATTTGAAGCTTCTCTCTTGCAGCTTTCAAGATTCTCTCTTTGTCTTTGAGTTTTGCCATTTTGATTATAATATGTCTTGGCGAAGCCCTTTTTGGGTTGATTACATTTGGGGATCGTTGACCTTCCTGGATCTGAAGATCTGTGATTTTTCCTATACCTGGGAAGTTTTTTACCACTATTTTGTTGAATATGTTTTCAATACATTCTCCTTTTTCCTCCCCTTCTGGAATAACCATGACTCGAATATTGGAACGCTTAAGGTTTTCTAATATCTCTCTCTGATTTTCTTCAATATCTTTGATACTTTTTCCTTTTTTCTTGTCTGCTTGTATTATTCCGAACAGCTCATCTTCAAGTACAGAGGTTCTCTCTTCAACTTCCGTTATCCTGCTGCTTAAACTCTCCATTGTGTTTTTTATTTCACTGAATAACTTCTTCAGTTCAGAAAGTACTGCTACATTTTTTTTTAGGACAGTGATTTCCTTGTACATTTCCTCTTTCAGGTCCTGTATGTTTTTCCTGGTTTCATCATGCTGTCTAGCTGTGTTTTCTTGTACCTCATTCAGATTCTTTAGGATTATCACTCAAAATTCCCTATCATTCATTTCAAGGACTTCTTGTTCTATTGGATCTAGAGTTTGAGATTTATTAACTTTTGGTGGTGTACTTTCTTGGTTTTTTGCATTTTGGTATCCTTTTTTGGATGTTTGTTCATTTTGGCAGGGAGTTTCACTCGGGTCTTGGACCACTGCGGGAAGCCTCCTCTCTGGTCAGCTTGGAATGTACTAGACTGCTGGATTCCACCCTGTCGGACCCACGGGGTATTTGTGTCCTGCCTAGTCTCCACCTCACTATCGGGGCATTTACCCACTCTGTGTGCACTAGGTGGGGCTGTTGAGCCTTGCAAAGGGGGCCCACAGGGTGTGTATTTTATTTTTTTCTTCCAAGTCTCCACCTCCTTTTGCCGGACCCCTCTCCACTCTGTGCGCTCACTTCAGGGCTGAGGTGTGTCTTTTGCAATCCTTGTCTATCAGCTGGGACATCAAAGCTGTGCCCTGTCCCGCCCTGCCCAGGAAGAGTTTCAGGTGTCTGGTAGGGACGCTTTGGGTGCTTTTGTGGCCCTGGATAAGGCCTATTCTGGATCTCTCTCTTTCTTCCTGGTGCTGCAGCTATCTGTGTTGTAGAGATATCTCTGACTCCAGGGTGTGAGCACCTCGGGGGAGGATCCCACAGCACACAGTTCCTCTTTGAGTCCCCACAGCACAGGCCAACCCGGGCACCCTCCGGGAGTGCTCTCCGGCTGGTTCAATCTAGTTCAAGAGCACTCCGTGCTCACCTCTCCCAACCAGAAATCAGTTTGGGGTTCTTCTGAACTGATGGTCACAGAGATGGTATCTGCCTCCCAAAAACAGGGAGTTTACCTGGGGCTGAAGCCCAGGGTGTGGTGGAGTGACAATCTAGGCAGGCTCCTCTTCCCTGCCCTCCTGTCGCTGGCAGGGGGCTCCCCCCGCCACCAGACCTGCCAGGGATCCACAGGGGGAGTGGGATTGTAGGCCGGTCCACAGGCCCCAGGGGGCACTGTGTCAAGGTCCGCAAGTGGCACGGCTCAGTAAGGAGCCGTGCCAAGCTAAGGGGGCTGGCCTGACCAATCCGATCCGAGCTGGCCATCTCCGCCCCCACCTGAGAAAATGGAGGGAGCCCTGATGCCGGTGCCTAGCCTGGTGTGTTAGGCAGGAACCAGGCGGGCGGAAGCCAGGCGGGCAACTGCCCTGCAAGTGAGGCTGGACTGGGGGTGACTCACAGAGCTCACAGAGTTGGGCTGGTCCGGCGCCTTCCACTCTGCTTCTGTGTAGTCGCTGCCGTCTTACTTGGCCTTTGTTTTCTCAGGCTGCTCACTCGATCTCACAGTGTGGCTTGGGTGCTCTCAGGAATCTTCTTTTGTGATGGCCCTAAAACCTCGAATCTGTAGTTGCTTTTTTGTCATTGTAGGTTAGTTGATCAAAGATTTATTCATTTTTTGTTGCTCTTGGAAATGCAAATAGAACTCTGGTATCACAGCACACACTTCTCAGGGTCACGCTGTCTCCTGGCACGGCCGCTCCAGACCCATCACCATCTTCAGTCTCTACTCTTCTTATTTTAGTGTAGGGTAATGGTATTGCTTTTTAAAAATTTTCATGGATAAGTTTTGTTACTTGGTAAATAGAAATAAATAGCATTGATTAAAACAGACTTTATATCTTTACAGCAGTTTTACATTAAGTGCTAAATTAAGCGAAAGATACAGAGAGTTCCCATATGTCCCCTTCCCCACATGCACAGCCTCCCCCACCAGTGTGGCACGTTTTTAACAACTAATATTTGTCAATTTACCTTGAAACATATAGCTTTCCCTAGCTGACTTGTTTTTGTTTTTGTTTTTGTTGTTGTTGTTGTTGTTGTTGTTGTTGTTGTTGTTGTTGTTGTTTGGTAGCTTCATTTTTTAATTTTTTTGGAGATTCCTTCCAATTTTTTTTACCAGCATAATCATATTATTGGTGAAGAAAGAGTTTTACTTTTTCCTTTCCAAAACTTATTCTTCTTTATTTCTCGCCTTGTTGCGCTGACTAGTTTCTCCAGGACAACGATGAGCACAGGGGGCAGATTTCAACAACTTAACATTAATGTGCTGACAGCTGTCACATTCTTACATGCTTTTAACAGACACGGGCTTAATTTCCAAATTTATTTTGCAGACAAGTGTCATGAGAATGTGCTCAAGTTTATCAACTTATTTTTTCTTCTTTTATCTACCAAGCAGGTAACATATTGTTTTTCTTCTTTAGTCTATTAATGTGCTGATTTACAGTAGCTGATGATTTACAGAAGTGGACTCACACAGTATTGAAGTAACCATCATCAAGCACGCAATTCTGCAGCATTTTGTGCACTCACTGTTGTGCAGCTGCCACCTCCATGTCCTGACCTTCAATTCTGGAACAGCTCCCAATAGGTCTTCTAGGTCATGATATCGCACACACCTCACACATTGTTATATTCCATTCCCAGAGCTGTTTAGGACTTTCACTTCTTTCATGAGAGATAATGGCCTGTACTTTTTTTCATTTAATATTATTATAATTTTTTATCTTAGAATTACACAAGTCACATAGAACTAGTTAGTACTTGTGCCCTATTTCTTTATTCTGTGAAAGAATGTTTGCACGATGGTATTTGTTTCTCAGATATTCATGGGTTACAAGGCTAAATATTATATAAAGAGGTAAATTTCCACATTTGGACAAACTGAGCTGTGCTTGCAGAGAAGCACCAATAAAAACTTCAGAATGTATATTTTATTTTGGTTGTTGTTGAAGTTTACAACTAGATACCAAATGTTTGTGAGACTTAGAAGGGCCCCAAACAGGCAGGGTGATCTGAAGAAGGTAAACAGGTTTGAGGATTTGACAACTTGACGCCAGGCCTTGTCATGAACATGTGTAACTCAGGCAGTTTGCAATGGCAGAGAGAAGGACAGTGCACCTTCATGCTGGGTTGGCAGCAAGAGACAGTGACTGGATGTCCACATGAGGGAAATATAAACTGGATCCCTAACACCAGTTATACTCTAAAAAAATTAATTCGAGTTGGATTGTAGATTAAAATGTGAAAACTAAAATGTTAGAGATTTAAATTTTTAATTTCTATAGTATGTGTAAAGTGGAAACAAAACAAAACAAACAAACAAACAAAACACAGGGCCTAAAATACAATAAATATGAAGGAAACATTTGATATATTGGGTTTTAAAATTGAAATTTTCTTCATCATGTGACACCATTGTGAGAGTGAAATCAAGAGCAGTAATGTGGGAAAAAGTAACTCAACGTACATTTACCCCCCGAGGACTCCTCTGCACCTGCCAGAGTGGCTGAAAACACAGAGAGCAGCAGAGGACAAGCAGACAGGCAGGAGCAGCTCCGGTGTTCGTGGGGATGACAGACAATCAGAACTTTCAGTGCCTCGGATGTGACAGTAGGTTGATGTGGGCATTGGGACAATCTGTTTGACGCTGTCTCCTAATGTTGAGGACAACTGTGCCAGTGACCTGTACGTTCTGCTCCCAGGAATGGGGGTGAGACGTGACATTGTCCTTTTGTCACATGGATAAATACCAGCACAGTTAGAAATCAACATATGACTCTATTTCTAACATGTGTTCACACGACAGATTTACCTACATATCTCCACAGAAGGACATGCAGTTTTGCCCCTAGCAGCACCATGTGTATGTCCTGAACTGGACACCAGCTGCCTGTCCTCTCACAGCAGGTGTTCAGTGCACACAACTGTCCACGTTTGGATTCATTCACATGAAGTCAGAGACGGGGCAGCAAGAACCCGTGGTTTAGACATCGGGTGTGACTCATGTGCAGAAGGGCTTGGAGAAAGCAGCTTCAGGGGCTGTGCTACAATTGTAAAGAAGCAGTGGTTATTTTACAGTTTTGGAGGCTGGAAGCCCAGGATTCAGGGGTGCATCTGGTGAGGGCCTTCTTCTGGGTGGTGGCTCTCTACAGGGTCCCAGGGTGATGCAGGTGTCACATGATGGCTGAGCAAGAGCTTATACCTATGTGCCTCTTCCTCTCTTTGAAAAGCCCCCATCTCCTCCCTGGTAACTCATCAAACCCTAACCCAAGAATCCATCCATGAAGTCACAGCCCTCACAATCCAATCACCTCTTAAAGTCCCCAACTTTCAAGTACCTTATTAGGGATTAAGTTCCAGAATGAGGTTTGGAGGGGACACACATTGAGACCAATGAAGGGACCCTGGAGACATTGTGAGTTTTGACCTAGGTGCACCTTAGCGAGTGGTGTGCAGAGGTGACATATGTGGCATTTAAGGCTGGCACTCTTTTCTGCAGGACTGCCTCCTTTTCCTGGAGTGTCACCTGGGCAGTGGCAGGTGGGCTTACACTAACAAGGGCTTTCACAGACCTGATATGGTA
Source organism: Galeopterus variegatus (assembly GCF_000696425.1). Classification (NCBI taxonomy): domain Eukaryota; kingdom Metazoa; phylum Chordata; class Mammalia; order Dermoptera; family Cynocephalidae; genus Galeopterus; species Galeopterus variegatus. The sequence continues at coordinate 104,638 of NW_007733467.1, read as the reverse complement.
CCTCGCCTGGCCATCTTTGGTAGCATACCTACCAGAGTGCTACTGCCCATAGAGATGTGCTCTGACACTTTCTCCTCCTGGCTTCTAGGAGCAAAGGTCATGCAAAGCACTGGTTGGAAGGACTTTCTGTCCCACATTAGGGTCTGTGTCAAAGCTCTTAAGATGGGGGCCTGGAGATGTCTGTTTCTGGTTCAGGATACTTTTCATAGAAGAACTCACACCCATCTCTCTTCCCACACTCCGTTCTGACCCATGCTTATCCTTACCACTTTGGTGAGTGGTCTCAGTTCACAGTGAGGTAGCAGGACTTGACCATGCCCTGGTGGAGGAAAAATCATTGTCTACTTTTACCTTTTAAGGCATATCCAAGTGTATCATTGGCGATGGGATAATTGATTCATTGTTGTTCAATCTGCTAAGAACGTGTCTATTTTCCTGGATGAACAAATCCTGTCACTAGAGCTGTGACACGGAAACCACCTGGGACAGCTCAGTAGAACTCAGTAGCCTAAGACTGAGCAGTGCAGGACAGTTCTCTGGTGGCCTTGGGACTCCAGTTCTCCCCCTTTCCCTGCTTGTAGTTCTCAGGAATAACTGTTGAAAGTGCTGGAAAGACGACATCCTGAGACAGGGGTGGACTGGACAGAATGTCCTCGGCTGTGTTCCCATCCCTCCCAGGGAATGTAGCATCTTGAGTTAGGGAGGAACTGGCTGGGACAGTGCAGCATTTTTCCTTCCTCCACTGGATACAGGACGTCCTTCAGATATTTAGCCCAGTGGGGCATGTGACCTCTGAGGTTCACCACCTGGAGGAGGCTGCCTTTCGGGGTCCTGTTGCTGTGGTACAGGTGGGACACACAGAGTTGAGACTCCATCTGCCCTGGGCAGCTTTCCTGAGTGTTGCGGGACAGCTCACAGAGATCCAAGGCTTCTGTCCCTTGTCTATCTGTGAGTGATAAAAATACTTCGTGTGACCTGTTGCATGTGAGCATGCTCTGTCTCACTGTATGCAGACACGCTGGTGAATGTGTGCAGTGAGCCTGCGTCTCCAGCTGCACATTCACATTTGGCCTCCGCATCCACCCATTTCCACCTGAGCTCACGGCTGCTGCAGTCCCTCTGCCACGTGGCCAGGTGTGTTGTGGAGACCCTGAGAGCAAGAGACGCCTCTAGAGTCTGCAGGTAACCTTGAGACCCATGGGGACATGGAGAACTAGTGGCCACGATGAGTTGTCCATGTCCCTCTCCACCAGCCGGTCCTTAGGAGAAGTGGCCCTTGCTCCTCACGACCTCAGCCCAGCCTGGTGTGGACTTGTCATCCTCACCTCAGGCTTGACCTGGGCTCTGGACACTTGGTTAGGGGGGACCATGAGAGCCTGGACCACAGCTCCCTTCTCCCTCCCTGTGCCCATGCGGGAAATGGACAAAGGAACTTGTAGGTGAAGAGCAATTCAGAAAGGAAATCCCTCCAGGCCTCCTCTGCACTTGCCTCTGGGACTGGACCGCTGCCTGCTGCGGGTTCCCTGTATGACCTGGCGGCCCTGTGTGCCCTTGCAGGGAGGTCTGTGTCTGAGCTTGCACTGACATCTCCTCTCTATGTCTCCCACAGTAATGCACTCCTGTGTCCTCAGGGGTCACACTGTATTTGCAGATACAGCGTGTTCTTGGAATCATCTCTAGAAACAAATTTGCCTTTCACAGGCCCAGCGCACTTTTCGTGAGGCCACCTGCAGGGTGTCTTTTCAAACCAACCCACTCCAGCTCTTCCCTGGAGCCTGCTGGACCCAGATCATCCTGTTGTTGCTGAAGGTGAATCCAGAGTCTACACAGGAGAGTTTCAGAGACCCCACAGGCTGCACCAAGTCTCCCCTGGACTCCTCCAGCTGTACATCATGCCAGACACCTGCAAACACAGAGACATAGTGTTTACATGGACTCACATGGATGCAACACAGGCACACACAAGACTCTCGGTGCACCCCACTCCTGAAAATGACCTTGGTCGATGGTGAGGAATAAAAGCCAGCTTGGCACAGAGTTCTTGGTGGAGCTGCTGGGTTCTGTCCTGTCCCAAAACTTGGGTGGAGCTTCTCTTTGAAAATGCCTGGCAAGCCCCCTCTTTATATCAGGAGAGGAGAATCCATTTGCATGTGCTGCAGACACAACTGTGCAGCCGGAACCCTGTGCTGTGTGCAAGACCTTGTCATCCTATGAATGACCCCAGGTGCAGCCAGGACCAAGAATGCCAGCAACAAGGTGGCCCCTGTCCTGAGCATCCCTCCCACTCTGTCTTAACAAGACCCAGATGATCCGACCCATCCCTTCTGATATGATCCTCAGCAATTGAAATCCCTCTGGCCTCAGGGTTTTGTGGATGTGGGTGAGGAGCCTGTGAGGTCTGCCCCAGAGGTGCCGTGGTTGGGGCCATCTTCCTACTTTCCTTCATTTCTGTGTGACGTGTGGCCTTTCCAGGTCTTGGGAATAAGAATTTAAAATGGAACAGCTTTTATATTTTGAATTGGAAATTCTTATTTTTCCCAGTATGGTCTTACACAAAACTCTAACATATAAACCTGATAGAAAGGCTTCATCTGAGGCTGTGGCGGGCATCCTTGTTTTATTGACTTCACTCCCTCAGCATGAAAACTGTCTTCCTGAAATGAAGGTCTCAGTCCTTGTCACCACTGTTATTGTCCGAGAGTTTTGTGTCCGCCAAGCAACTCCAGTTCTGATAATTTCCCTCAGTTGTAAACAAGAAGGGAAAATGTTGGCTGTTAGGATCAAAATTCCTGGATATAAAGTTAAGTTGATGAAATATCCAGGCACCAAGGACCCCACAGGGATACCCCATCTCCTGCCAAGCATGGGTCTTACAGAGGGAGCGAACTTTCCTAGGGCTACAGATTGGAGTTGAGGAAAGCGGGGGAAGGGAAAGGAGGTTGAGGGATCATTGGAAAGGGACAAAGGGGACAAAAGTAATTTCTGGTAATGGGTGTGCCCAGAATATGAATCTGGAACCCACATCATGGGCAGGAAGGGGGACAATCAGCTTTGTATTTCATGAATACTTGAAATAAGTAAATAAATAAATAAATGATAAAATAAAATAAAGAAAGAACAGAGAAAAGACAAACCAAGACTAGAACAACTTAATAGAACAGATGGAAACAAACAGCACATAGAACTTTCAACCAAACCACAAAAATATATACATTTTTCTCAAGCACACATGGAACATTTTACAGAATAGATTATATTTTATGCAACAAAGCACATATGAAAATTAAAACTGTTCCAATATCTATTCTGACCACAGCAAATCCATAGTCACAATAAGGTGTAATTCACCGATGTGAGGAAACTAAAGAGCACTCGTGTGAACAAGCATTTTATCAACAGGAAATGAAAAGATGATTGTGAAATATCTCAAGAAATAAAAATTAAAGCACAGTTTAACACAGGTTATGAGATGTGGCCAAACCTTCACAGTGAAAAAGAACAGTCAGGAACAGCTTCGTTGAACAGTTATGGGACCTCAAGCAGCTGTCCCGGATTTGTTCTGAACACTCTAGTTCTAGGACATATTTTGAACCACGACTAAGTAGAGACATCGCTGGGATACATGGACGGTTAAAACAAGCAAGTTGCTGCATGAGACAAACCACGTCACCGAATGAAGTGGAAACAGCACGATCATCTCAACAAACGCAGAAAGAGCATTTGTTACAATTCAAGATATTTTTTATAATAAAAAATTTCAACAAGTTATTTATAGAAAAAATATACCTCATTACTTTAAACGTAACACACAACAATCCCGTAGTTAACCACATGTTTAACAGCGACAGTGAAAAGCTTTATACACATGATCAAGAACAAGACATAACCCCTTCTCTCCACTACTCTTCAACATAGAACTGGAAGCACCAGCCAGATCAGTAAGTTAAGAATAAGAAATAAATGAGGTCTACATTGGAAAAAAACAATGAAAATTGTTTCTGTTCGCTGATAACATCATCTTATACATAAAAAAGACTAAAGTTCACACCCCACCTAATAACTGTGAGAACTAATAAACAATCTAGAAATCAACACACAGAAATCATAAGCATTTCTATACACCAAAAAAGCTATCTATAAAACAAATCAATAAAACAAATTCATTTTCTATAGCATCAGAAAAAAGAATTAAAATCTAGGAAAAATTAAGCAAATAGGTGAAAAATGTGTATACTTAAAATTCTAAAGCATTAATGAAAAAATAATAAAAGGACATAGTAAAGGAAAGAATAACTTGTGTTCACAGATGTTAAGAATTAATGTAATTATAAGGTTTATATTACTCGAAGGATAAAACACAATCATTATCAATATCCCATTGTAATTTTTTACACATAAATGAAAAGCAACTCTTAAATGTGTTTAAAAACACAGAAAACTGCAAATACCCAAACCAATTCTAAACTTAACAGAGTTGAAGGCCATCTATGGTTTTTTTTTTTTTTTTTTTTCCCTTTTTTTCTTTTTTCGTGACTGGCAACTGATCGCAACCCTCAGTGTCACGCCCGTACCGGACCAGGACCGGCAACGGGATCGCAACCCTCGGTGTTGCTCCCGCACCTCGCTCAGCCAGTGAGCGGCCGGTCTGTATGTGGGATCCAAACCCTTGGCGGGAGCGCCACCGCCATCTATGGTTTTTATGTAACCAAAAAAAAAAAAGAATTGTTTGCTACTGAAACTTTCTGAGATTATTAGAGTTTAAGTCATGTTCAAATTTCCTGGAAAATATGGATTTTAGATTTTTGGTTTTTCTAGACAACTGTAATCTCAATCGGCCACAGACTGCAAGTCCTGACCCTCCTACTGGTAACTGTCATTCCAATGTCAATGTGGGTTTCTTAGTCCTTGAAGCACAGCTCAGGCATGATCCCTTGCACACCTCTCAGGAGGCAGCCTGGAGCCTTGACTGTGATCTGCACCCACATTCATTCTCTGAGCCTGTGCTTTGTGGGTCCCCCTCAGCTACACACCTACAGGTCAGGAGGTGACCAGGTCTCCATGCAGATGCAGCGGCTTCCTCTCCACCTGCTCCTTTCCCTGCTGCTCTCTCCACTGGCTGCTTCCTAGGGGGTCCCTTTCTGTCTTCATTTCCACCAAGGCAGGGTTATCACTGTTGCTGGTGTATGAATTCAGCAGAGATGGAGAATTCCAGATTCTCACACCACAAGGACGTGGCTGGGAGGGAAAGGGCTGCTGCCTGGTGGTTGTCACATATGATGTTGTGTGAACCTGGCCTAACATTTCTGATCCACAGTAACCACAGTTATCATCTTCTAGTGCCCAGAATATGACATATGAAGAAGTTGTATAACCCATCATCCAAAGTGTGAGAAGCTCCATTAAAAATGGGCAAGGAATGGAATACACATTCATGTGAATAAGATAAATATCTGAGGAGCAAATGAAAAGATCACTGAACTCATTAGTCATCAGGAAATTGCAAATAAAAACAGAAGATAGCACTTCAGAGCCAATAACATGGCTGGATTTTTCAAGGAAAATAATACGTTTTCCTCATGGGTATGTAGACGTTGGAAAAATTACAGAAAGCTGGTGGTCAGGCAAAATTGTAAAACTGCTGTGGCCATGATTTGGGCAGTTATAGAAAAGGTTAAATGCAGAAAAACCACATGACCCAGTGATTCCACCCCTATATATATTCCAAGATAACTGAAAAGATGTGTCCGACAGAAATTTCCATGAACGTTCACAGCAGCTCTATTCACAGTAGCCAAAAATGAACAATCCCAAACATTCACTGCCTCATGAACTGATAAGCAAATGTGGTAAATTGATAAAAATGAAAACTATTCACCTACAAAAATGAACAAGATACCGACACAGGCGACCACAAGACTGAACTTTGAAAACATTACTGCACGTTAAAGAAGCAGACACCAAAGACCACATATTATATCAGTGCATTTATATGAAAAATCCAGAATAGGTGAATCGATAGAGACAGAAATCATATTAGTGGTTTTTAGGGGCTTTGAGAGACAGGAATATGAAGCGGCTGCGTGAAGGAAGTGGAGTTCCCTTTTAAGGCAATAAAATGTCTTCTAACATGACAGTGGTGACATTTAACAAACCACGTAAAAATACTGTGTCACTAAACTGTACACTTTAAAATTGTTAAAATGGTGAATGTAATTTTATGTAAATTCTGCCATCACACACCTTAAAAACACATTACATTCAATTTATTTTTATATTAATATTTTTAAGGTAACAGAAACCACATTTTAAAGAAACCCACAAAGCAAATGAAGAAAAATTAAGAGTACCTGAGTGTGACTTCTGTTGAGCTTGGACAGGAGACACTGAGGACAGAAAGGACAGCCTGGGTACTCTCTGCTCCTGCTCCTCAGTGGAAATTCTGTACTAAGTGCACACTGAGCTCCTCCTAATTCCAAGTCCCCTCTTGCCTTCCATCAAAGAGGTTTGTGTCTGTGCTCACACTGAGTTCCCCTCACTGTGTTTCTTGTACAGTAATACACAGCCGTATCCTGCACTATCAGGCTGCTCATGGTTAAATGAGCTTGGCTCTTGGAGGTGTCCCTCATGATGCTGACTCAGGATTTAAGAGCTGTATTATACATTGTGCTTCCACAACCCCTTATCACACACACCCACTGCAGCCCCTTTCCTGAATGCCGGTGGATCCAGTGCAAACCATAGCTAGTTAATGTGGATCCAGAGACATCACAGGTGAGGGACAGGGTCTATGAAGTTACACCAGGCCAGGTTCTGACTCCTGCCACTGCACCTGGGACAGGACACCTGGGGACAAGGAGCATCACCATCAGTCAAACACACCAGAAGCCCCATATCCGGGTCCCTTTCCAGAAGTCCCAGAGGCACTCACAGCAGGGAGCAGCCACCAAGCAAAGGTATCACCCCAGGACATCCATATTCTGATGAAGGGCTCCTGGTAAGAAGGACACTGGGGATGCTCAGCCCAGGGATGTGCTTTCATCCTGACACTGGGGTCTGCTCTGCATGAGGGAAGTCCCTGATGATATAAGTGGGAGAGCAGAGTGGACGGTGTGTACCCACCCTTTAATGTGCAGAATGTTTTACCTTGTGCTGCTCAGAGGAACTGGAGAGACAGAACCTCAGAGAATCTTCTATGCATCACTGCCTGGTCTTCCTGTTTCCAGAGAAACATGAAGAGAAGTGGAGATGGAGGATGCAGGGCTTGACAGCACAGAACATGTAGAAGTGTTTAACTTAAAGTTATTTCTGGTTCAAGGAGAAATCCGTGACCTTTTGATCCTCATGTGCTCCCTTCACCATGTCTGGTGTTTGAATCAGGCTTTCAGCCATGACCTCAGTCTCTGTGCACACAAACCCCTTATGTGTGACTTCAATTGAGACAGTTGGGCTTCTATGGATTGTAGTAGATGGTTCACTTCAGAACAGGCAGATGTTCCTCAGAGAGACAGATATGCATATGCGTCTCTGTGTTGTGTGTGTGTGTGTGTGTGTGAAGTTTTTGAGAGACAGAGAGATACAGAGAGACAGAGACAGAGAGACAGAGAGAGAGAGAGAGACCTCTCCTACATCCTGCTTCTCAGAGACAGTCACTAGGACAAAAACATAGACATAAGATCCCCCTCCCTTTTGATACAAACATATGGGATAAGAGATATTATTGTGGAAATTTCTAGAAAACTCGATCTTCTTCAGTCTCATTTAGAAATCCTCTGTTCACACTCCTGCCCCAACACTTCCAACGTCAGCCTTGATTGCCACATCAGACTCAGTCTTGAGGTTCATGATCTCATCACGTGCTTCAGGTCGCAGGTTACTCCTCGGTGGTGTTTCCTCAAGTGCAGCTCCTCCTGCATCTGCAGACCTGTGAGATGGACACTCTGTGCCCAGTCTACCATTTACCCAATGTACTGTGACGAGTCACATCCAGGATGACCATTGTAGACAACCCTGTACAAAGAGTAATTCCCAGCACCTCGGAGTCACTCGATCATAGTAACTCTAACTCTGAGCATTAGTTGGGCACGTTGTGCCACTGTTTGAGTTCTGGTCAATTTCTAGTGTCTGGGAATGACATTACATGATTCACAACTTCCCTCTGTTGGATTCTTGTCTCACCCTGTTAGGAACACTCCCTTTCTCAATTTGAAATTGTTGGTGTTTGCAGTTGACTATTTCTTTTAGCATTTTTTTATTTAAAATGAGGTGGGAGAAGATACAGATTGTGAAATTGTATTAAAATGTATGTACAAACTATTCCCTTGTAACAGTCCCAGGCATACAGCAGATAATCCTACCTAATCACATCAGAAACAATGACATCGAAAAGGAGAAATGGTACAAATAAAAAAATGGGAACTATAAATCTGTGTAAATTAGCAGATTCCAAATAAGAAAATAGTGAAGTTATTGGAGTAACTGACTTGTTTCCTCAAGGTATGGAGTTAAAGGAAATTTTAGACACAAAAGTAGAAAGATGGAATTAGATGTAAAGGCATAGATTTGCTCATAGAAAAGGAAAAGACGTAATAACTTCGTATAGCATACATTATACGAAGTTATACGATATGATCCTCAGCAATTGAAATCCCTCTGGCCTCAGGGTTTTGTGGATGTGGGTGAGGAGCCTGTGAGGTCTGCCCCAGAGGTGCCGTGGTTGGGGCCATCTTCCTACTTTCCTTCATTTCTGTGTGACGTGTGGCCTTTCCAGGTCTTGGGAATAAGAATTTAAAATGGAACAGCTTTTATATTTTGAATTGGAAATTCTTATTTTTCCCAGTATGGTCTTACACAAAACTCTAACATATAAACCTGATAGAATATATATATATATATATATATATATATATATATATATATTTCTCACTCCGAAATATGCTCTGCACTGGTCGCAGGAGCTGGGCTCTGTGGGCAGAGTGGCAGCAGTGCCTCTAGACCAGTCCTGTGTCACCTTCCAGGGCTTCTGCTACTTTCCTCAGAAGAATGTTATAGAGATTTTCCTCTGTGTTTTACTCTAACAGTTTCATAGTTTCAGGATCCAAGCTTGGAAGTATTAATGGATGAGAACCTTAAAGAATTGATGGCAGACACAGAAATGCAGATCAAGGAAGTCCACAGAGCACCTCACAGGGTGAATAAAAGCAACAGCAATGAAGAACACACACACCTGCACGCACACACACACACACACACATACACGCACACATATACACACACACAGATATACACCCATGACCTAGATATTAAGTGTTATAACATTAAAACTGCTGAACTTACAAAATGTGTTTAGGTTTATAGATATTTATATATAAAGAATAAGGATAAGATTTACAGAGGACTTCATGTCAGAGTCAATGCAAATCAATATTGAGAGGTTTGAAATATTGAAGTGTTGGAAGCTACAACTACCAACCCCCAGGATTCTACATTCAGCAGAACAATCCTCCAACAGTGAAGGAGACCAGCATCTCCTCATACCCTCCTTCCATCCAGGAGGGAAAGACTATTTGATATATATTAAATTGCATGGACATTATAGCCAATAATTATAGATTGTATATTTCAAAATAGCAGAGAGGGTAACTTTTGAATGTCTCACCAAGAAAATAGTAAAGCAGAGTGATAAATATGTTGATCAGTTTGACGTAATTATTACACATTATACACATTTATCAAAACACCACGTTGTTCCCCATAAATGAATACAATTGTGATGTGTCAGTTAAGATAATGTTAATAAAAAGTGAAGGAGAAATAGAGCCTCTCTCAGACCACACAGTGGTGAAGGATCAGGGCGTCCCTCAGAATCATGAACAAGGTGAGCATGGCGGCGAGCACAGCTCCTACTCGACACCTTCAATGTGACAAGTGGACATAAACAAGCAGCAATCATGAGGACACATACACAGTCCTTGACGTTCAGGTGTGACACGAGGTGCTCTGGTTTCAGGACTTGCACATAAGGAGCTTGGACGTCATCACTTCCATCCAGACAACAAGAAAAACCCTGAACAAACCAAATAACAGTAACTCTTCTTGTGTGTGTAAAAGAAGTGAAATCACAGGGTAAACTGCTGTCCCCAAAATTGAAGATGCAGTCAGAAGACAGAGCGGGTCACCACTTGTCTGATCAGAACCTCAGGTCCGGCCCCATGGCTCACTCGTGAGAGTGCTGTGCTGGTGGCGCCGAGGCCGTAGGTTCGGATCCCATATAGGGATGGCCGGTGCACTCACTGGCTGAGTGTGGTGCAGACAACACCGTGCCGAGGGTTGTGATCCCCTTACTGGTCAAAAAAAAAAAAAAAAAAAAAGAAACTCAAGAGCACAAACCTGCGTGGTTTCCAGGACTGGGGCAGAGAAACCAGAGCTGTAGCTGAAGAATTGCTGAAGTCTCAGAGTGGGAAATCTGAGAGTTGCGTGCACCCCAGGGGGTCAGTCTCAGCGATTCCAACACTTTTAGACTCCACCTCAGGGTTCCATCTATGTTCCCAAAGAGAAGAATCCTCATGCTCCCAGAAGAGAAAGGGGGAAAGGAGCCATCCTGAAATACACCAGAGCAGGATGTGGTTTATGGGAGCCTGACCTCAGGGGAAACTATGTTAGCTGATCCTAATAAGTCGGGGTTTCATCACAGCATAACTGTCCTGAGAAAACAGAAATGCAAAACCCCTTCTCCCTTCACTGCTACTTCCTTCCAGCCTCCCCTAAAAGCATGTAAAGAGAGAAGCACCTGTGAATGTCATACCCAGAACACAACACACTAAAGGACAGAAATCATTATAGGACTGTGCAGTGCTTCCCCTACCCCACACCTTACCCACATCCACAGGGCTTCTGTGTAATAACAGAGAAAAGCTAAAACACCACATGCACCTTAGACACTATTCAAGAACACTCTATGAAAACGTAGTCTACAGAGCAGACAAAAAGAAAGACATCAAGGGACATTCTGTCCAGCTGTGTCTTGTCATGTCATCCTCTTTACAGGGGATTTTGCAGGGACAAAGTTTTTGATTAAATACTCCAGCTGTCAATGTTCCTTCCCTTTATTGAGCTGTTGTCTTCTCCTCTGTGCATGTGGTTTTTCCTGTTTTCCTGATAAATGCATATTCCCTAGATTCCCTGGTCTGCACCACGTGAGGTTCTGAGGTCTCTGCTTCACTTTTCAACCTCATTACATGACTGAGCTTCTGATCTGCACCTGCACAGGGCACAGATGGCAAGAACCAAGCAGGGCTCTAGGCCCATGGAGCTGAGTGTGTAGGGACAGATCTAGTGAGAATTTACACAACAGAAGACAGAGGATGACATTAGGGGAGTGTCTGTAGGACACTTGGGGAAAGAAGAGGGTAGGCAGGGGTCAGGGCTGATACCGGCGGGATTTTATTATCCAAATGGATTCTCCCAAGTTCCCTGGTGGTCTACTGGTTAGGTTTTGGAGTTCTTTCAAATGGATTCTCCCCATGGGAGCTGAGAGACCAGTCTTAGAACACAGTTCCCAAGGGTACCTTGAGAGACATGACCCAAAATTCAGTTCAGCAGGGCTGTGATGGGTGTTTATCTCTGTGCTTGTCTCCCTGAGTCCTCCACATGTAAGTACAAGAGCTGTGTCTGGCCCTCAGGCAGCTGATTTTCTGTCCCGGACACTGGGGGTTGGACAGAGTGTGAGACAATCCCTGAACATTAGTGTCCACAGTGTGGATGAGGATCCAGAGGTGAAACTGCCCCAGGCAGAGCAGGGACCCATAGACAGAGGCTGTGGATGCTGATGATAGCCAGGTGGGGACACGTGTGCATCACTGAGGGAAAAGACCCATGTAGGGAATTTGGGTGCGGGGGTGCACCAAATCCTAGAAGCCAGAGTTTGACAAGGATCCTCTGATTTGACATGGTGTTTGCAAGGCCTCATCGTGGGAAGGGGTGTCACCGTTCCACCCTCATTTTTTTTAGAGCCCTGTGTGTTTGCTTATACTGTTTTCTTTACTGCCTCATAATTATCGCTCTGGGGAAATTGGAAGTGAGATTAAAAGTTATACCAGAGTGTTTAATCATACTTATGACTCACCTGGGAGTCATGGTTATGAGTTCTTTGGAAGTGGTCCGTGGCAGCTAGGACCAGAAGGGGACAATGAATTTATATAAACATTTACCTTATCTGCTTCCTGAAGGGATTGTTCTTGATGCAATTAGAGAATATAATGGAGTTGTTATTAAAAAACTTACTTAAAAGTTGCTAAGCAACATAACTATTACTGTGCCTAACCTGCTTGCTTTTAAAATCAGATATAAACTTTTTTCTTTTATATATATAGATTCAAGTTAAGTTTTAGAGTATTTTCATAAGGTTTAAAACACTATAAAATATAGTAGAGAAGAAAATCTTATGTAATATTATGATATGTATTAACAATGGAAAAATACTGGTAAAGGAAACTTTGATTTCTTGCTTGCATTCTTTAATTAAGAGACAAGTTTGAATTGTGTTTCAGTAAGGTCATACAAAGTCCAATGTAGCGTAGTTTTATTTAAATAAATGTAATAGTTAATGATTATTTAGGACCAGTGGGTTTCTTGTAAATGTTCTATCTTGCCAAAAAGAAAAAATATTATAATCATGGAAACAAACTGTAATGTTATTTTTCTTAGAACACATGTCACTCACAAAGAGATATTATGATATTGTTCAATGATTATTTCAATGATTATGTTACCTCTAAGAAAAGGTATAAAATGTGTGTACATGCTTCAATAAAGTGTCAGCATTCAGCAGATCCCTTGAGTCTGTGTGTTTGCTGTCCATCGCTGAAGCTGCCTTTCCTCCCTTTTGGGGGTTTATCAGTGGGGACCCTACAATCTTTGTGCTGGGGCTGGTCCCCGGCAAGTGGGCACCTGGACTGAGCTAACCTTTAGGAAAAAAGTTCTTGATAAGTGGAAGATAAGGATCTTTAAAATGATGTCTGTGTCAGGAAAGAGAACAGGTTATGATAAAACCTGAGAAAAGAAAGGTCCCAGTGAATGGAAACATCTCATCTGCACAGGAGGAAAGATAACTTCACTCTGCGTTGCCTGCAGTGAAAAATTAAAGTCACAAGGAACAAAGCAGGAAATGACCCTGGGGAGCATCTGCGAGTCAGCAGAGCAGAGGAAACCTCAGATCCCAAGAGCAACCCCCATCCCCTCTCTGCACCTGCTCCATGGGGCACAGGAGCTGGGTGGGCCTTGAGCGCCCCCTGCAGCCCAGACTCGTCCTTTATCCTGCAGGGAGGTTTGTGACTGGGCTGATGCTGACTTCCTGTCACTGTGTGTCTCGCACAGTAATACACGCCCGTGTCCTCATCGGTCACAGAGCTCAGCTGCAAGAACACCTGGTTCTTGGACGTGTCTCTGGTGATGGAGGTGCAGCTCTTGATGGACGGGTTATAACCTGTGCTGCCACCAGAATTAATGTATCCCATCCACTCCAGCGCCTTCCCTGTGGGCTGGCGGATCCAGTTCCAACTAGCACTTGTGACAGAGCCCCCAGAGATAGTGCAGGTGAGGGACAGGGTCTGCGAGGGCTTCACCAGTCCTGTGCCCGACTCCTGCAGTGTCAGCTCAGACAGGACACCTGGAGACAAGGAGAGTCATGGTGAGTCTGTTCGTTCAATCCCACACCCAGGCCCCCGTAAACACCTGCAGCCCCCCAAGACCCTCACCCAGGGGAGCTTCCATCAGGCATAGAAGGAACCCCAGGGTCTGCATGGTTCCTGCAGGATGAAAACATGACACTGCCCCAGCTTGTGGCGGGTTTTTGTTCTGCCAGCATCTAGGCTCATTTGCATGTGTGTCCTGGGGTATGAGAGGCCTAGGCTGGGTGCCTGCCACCAGTTCCTGGTGACCCGGTGCTGGGTGGTGTGTGGAGCTGTTGAACCTGTCCTCATGATGAGAGTCAGCCTTGGCAGATTGTCCTCATCTCTTCTGGCTCTGGATGGGTTATAGCTGCAGCGCTTGAGCATGCAAGAAAATGCTCAGGCTCTCCCTTGTTCCACCATCAGGCTGTCAATCAGGGTGCTGTGGTATCACCCATGGGACTGTCCTTCTATGTGGAGTGGAGGGATGTGCACAGAGTCAGGACCTCTGCTGCCTCTGACTTGTGTCCTGCTGTACCTCTAAGCAGATGTGGGGTCCTGGAAGAGGCTCTATGGATCCACTGCCCAGTTCTCCATCTGTAGATGTGGCAAATGTGAAGAGACATATCCCAGCACTGATATAAGAGAGGGACCTTGTCCCTGGCAGCGTCCTCTCTGGGTCAAGCCTAGGTCAAAGTCATACCTGACAAGAGGCTGCACCCTAGTTTAGGTTTGGGACAATCACTGAAAACAGGAGAGAGGGATTCGGTGTCACTATGTTTGGGACAGAGTCATGGAATTTTTCATGGTTAGAGAAGAGGCCCCCGTGGCAGGACAGGCTAGAAGATGTGCGTGACCTGCACAGTGGCCTCCACTCTGCTTATCTTTAGATAGTGGCCGGAAGGCGGGACATCACCTGGCAGGACATGGTAAAATAGTTTTCTTTTTCTTTTTTTTCAAAGATCTTTTTCAGCTTCATGAACTTCATTTTATTTTATTTGTTTTTCTATTTAAGTTTTATTATTATTATATTCGGTATTAAAAATCATATTTTTTTCTTTACGCCCTTTTCCCATCATGTCACTCCCCGACCTCCCCCTTCCTCCTCCCCCATCTCTAGTGTCCTTAGGTTTGTCCCCTCCTTCTGAACGTTCAACTTATTCTTTTGGCCTTTCCCTTCCTCTCTCTCTCTCTCTCTCTCTCTCTCTCTCTCTCTCTCTCTCTCTCTCTCCCCTCCTCCCTCCCTCCCTCTCTCCCTCTCTCTCCACCCATTTACCAATGACAACATGTGATATTTGTCTTTCCTTGTTTGGCTCATATCAATTAAAACAGTTTTCTCCAGACTCATCCATGTTGCTGCAAATGGCAGAATTTCATTCTTTTGTTAAAAAGACCGAGAGCCACAAATGCTGCAGAGTCTGCAGTGATAAGGGACTGTCCTACACTGCTGGTGGGACAGTGAATTGGTGCAGCCACAACGGGAAACAGTGTGGAGGTTCCTCAACTACATACAGGTCAATCTTCCACACGATCCAGCAAACCCACTGCTGGGTATTTGTACAAAGGGTGACATTATTATGTGGAGGGGACACCTGCCCTCCCCTGTTTGTCGCAGCTCTATTCACAACAGCCGAGATGTGGACCGAACCTACATGTCCACCGACTGATGACTGGACAAGGAGAACGTGGCACATGCAACATGGAATACGACTCAGCCATGAAGGAGATTTCTAGTCAAACTAACCAACACCAGATGAACATAATATGACAGCGACAGACATGCACATTTTCCAATACAAAGACATGTCCATTCGAGATCGTGTGTGGCATGTCACTGCTGACTAAGGCGGTTCTGGGCAGGCACAGTAGTCAGAGCGGGCTGGACCCCTGCCCATTGTCCGCGGGCGCAGGGACCGCTGTGTCAGAGGGGACGCTGGGCTCCCAGGAAGGTGGCAGGAGTCCAGGTATCATGCACACCCGGCAGGGTCTCCGCGGTGCTGGGGGGCTTTCTACCTCAGGAAGAACCCTGAGCTCCAGGTAGGAGGCAGGACCCAGGTGTGTGCTGGGGAGGGGGGCACAGACCCTGCTTTGTCCACGGGGAGGGGGTTGTGAGTCAGAGGCTCTGAGCTCCAGGGGAGGGGGTGTGTGGACGGGATGACCCGTGGGGTCCCCACTCAACGATGGCAGGGGGAGCCCCGATGTCCAGTGCGACTCTGAGCTCCAGGGGAAACAACGTCTGTGCAGGCGGCTGGCATGCTCCCCTGGAATCTCCAGGGGTTTGCAGGCCTCTGAGCTCCCCTGTTCCTTTCCCAAACTGGCCATGTCCAGCGGCAGCCCTGGCCAAGGGCGTGGTGGTGACTGCGCGTAGCTCCCCTGCATGAATTCGGGCCTGTGGGCTGCTGGAGACTTGGGAAGGGCTTGCACAGTTGATTTGCCTGTTCCTCCAGCACTTTGGAATCCTGCAGATGCCCATGAGAAGCAGCCTGGATCCCCCATGGAGGCCAAACACTAGGAGCCTCTCCCGGTCAGTGCACCCACAATGAACAATCTTTCTATGTGGGAAGTTTGCACCAGACCCACAACCCAGTTGACCCACATACTCAAGGGCACAGCCAGGACCCATGTGAAGAGCCACAGAAGGGGTTGGATGGGTCATTTCCCCAGGAGAGCAGCAGGAGCTTATCTAGAAACAGGGGACATAGCAAAGTGAGCCTGGGGGGTCCGAGCCTCTGTGGGCCAGTGACTGCGATGGGACTGTGCCCCTCCTTCTTTCTGTTGGGTGCGAATCTCGTGGGGATCATGTCCTTGTCTCAACTGCACAGGTGGGCTCCACAGGGTGAGGGAAATGCAGTTTTGGTTTCCAAGCCTCAGGAAAGAAAGAGCTGCACTTAACAAGTGCAGTTTAGGAGACACATCTGCTTCCTGGCCCCGTTAAAATAGCTCCAGACTTCTGATGTCAGCTCGGTGCTTGCATGAGAAGGGTGTCATCGCATGTCTCACCCTGGGGTGACCACAAGCTGGACAGTGCCTGGGAGAGGGGTGCTGAGGTTCTGTATTAGTTGTAGGCCTCAGAGTCTTCTAATTACCTACTGTTTTCAATTGTTTCTCCCCTGTTGACTTGGGCTTCCCTAAGCTCTTCTCCTCAGAGTCTGAGCATTTGCAACTTTCACATTTAATCCACTTTCATTTTACTGGTTTGGTGGTAAAGAGTGGGGTATGAGAACGTTACATATTTTTTATGAATGAGAATATGTGGCATTTCTCCTTTTGCGTCTGGCTTATTTCACTTCATTTAATTTTCTCCAAGTTCATCTATGTTGCTGCAAATGGAATAATGTCATTCCGTTTTATAGGTGAGTAGCATTCCATTGTGTGTAAACACCACATGTTCCGTATCTAGTTGTTTGTCGATGGGCACATAGGTTGGTTCCCTACTTTGGCTGTTGTATATAGACCTGTGACGAACATGGGAGTGCGCATGTCCCTTCAACATTATTTAGGGTCCTTATTATATATACCCAGTAGTGGGATTGCTGGATCATATTTTGGTTCTATCTGTAGTTCTTGAGGAACCTCCGCACTGTTTTCCAAAATTGTGACACTAATTTACAGTCCCAGCCACAGGTGAAGAAGATTTCTCCCATCTCCACAGCCTCACCAGCTCTCGTTATTCTCAGTCTTGTTCATAATGTTCAGTCCAACTAGGGTGAGGTGACATCCCAGTGTGGTGTTGATTTGCATGTCCTTGACGATTAGTGATGCTGAACGTTTCTCATGTACCTGCTGCCCATTCCTATGTCTTCCTTTGACAAATGTCTATTTATCTCCTATGCCTGCTTTTTAATTGGATTGTTTATTTATTTATTTGTTTATTTATTTATCTTTTACTGTATAACTAGTTGTTTGAGATCCTTACATCTTCTGGATGTTAATCCTTTGTCAGATGTAGAGTTTGCAAATATTTTCTCTCTTTCCATAGGTTTTCTTTTCACTCTGTTGATTGTTTCTTTTGCTGTGAAGAAGCTATTTATTTTTATATTATCCCATTTGTTTATTTTTGCTTTGTTGCTTATCCTTCTACCTGTGTTCTAATGATGACTTTCAAAGGCCTAGAAATGCTTTTCACACTTATCTACTATTATTTTTCTTCTGATGTCTTTTATTTTAAAAGTAATGTGGAGTTCAAAATGCTTAGAACTCTCCCCTTATATAATCATGCACTTTCAATTTACATTTTGAAAGTAGCTCATCCCCCCCCAGTTTAAATTATAGCATTTAAATAAACTTTTCCAAAAATTGGCCTAACATCTTTTTATTTCAAGACTTTATATCTAACTATGATAAGTAAATATCACTGTTGGTTGGGAAGTAAATGGATTTGAATTGAAGAATGAGCAAGGAATGTATAATTGAAATTCTATTAAAGTTTTCACCTATCATCCGTGAGAGGAAATTATGATGGCACCAGGTAGGTGGCCATTTCAGCTCAAATCTGTGTCAGCTGTATTTAAGTGATTCTGTACGTGTAATAAACGAGTGTTGTCATAAAATATGTATCACAAAAAGGCAAACAAATGGTGCTTTTAAAGTTACATCTTAGTTAATGTTTTTGTTTAAAGTCAGAGTGTCTTGTACACATTCTTTTTTTTACCTGAGGTTTATTTTATAGAAATAAAAGTTACGACTATTAATATGAAATTTAAAATGTTTAAAAGCATGCTTCCAGAATGGATCTGGCCTTCACATCACGGGCATGACATGAGGGGTTATAATCAGCTTTGCATCTCATGAATATTTGTAACCAATATAAATAAATAAATATAATGTTTAAAGTGGTGTATAACTTAGTTTTAAATTTCATCAAAGTGTTTATATAGGAAAATAAAGCAAAGAAACTAGCAAAGGGCAGGGTAAGACTGGCTGAATTGACCGCCCTTGCTATTTATTAACAGGGAGTGGCTCTTTTCCATAAAATGCACTGCATGTTTGTGTGTGATATCTTTACATGATACTAATCATACTTGTGCATGAAACTTACATATGTTGTGTGTGTCATACTCCCATTAAAACACCATGTGTGTGGGTGTGATATTTATTTATAATGAAAAATTTGTGATATGTAAAGCTAAAGAAGTTTACATCTACACACATTATAATCAAGTTTTAATAAATGATGACACAGAGAATTTTGAAAGCATCAAGAGTAATATGACATCTCACATACAAGGGAACATGGAAAAGACTATGAGCAGATTTAACAGAAGAAACCATATAGGCCATTCAAGAGGGGGTGAATATAGTTAAAGGGCTGAAATAGAAACACTGCAAACCAAGAATACTATCCTAAACTGTTTCACATGAGAAAAGAAGATACTTTTCCAGATCAACTAAAGCTGAGGGAGTTTATCACCAGTAAATATGCCTTACAGGTGATGCTGAAGAGATGTCCTTGAGATGAAACAAAAGGAATGTAAATATCCAAGAGTAAGAATTTATTGAAAATAGAAACTTACTGGTTAATATGAGTATATTAAAATAGTAAAACCCCAATATTATAATAGAGGTGAATAAATCATTTAAACTCTATTATAAAATTTTAAAAATTACTAAGAATATATACAAGAATGATAATTTGTTAATAGATGCATAATTTAAACAGAAGTACAATGTTGCATCACTAACATAAAGTACAGAATAAACGTGAAGAGTTATTGTATGAGGATACTTTAAAATATTTGGGGAAATATATAATTAAAAGCTTATATAAACATTTCCATGAATTTGTTGAATTACTTTTGTGTGAGTGAATTTAAGTTGCTGCCAGCTTAAAACTGACTGCTAAATATATAAAAATCATTTATGTAAAGCTCATAGAAATAATAATATATAGGAAAATTATAGTTGATACTCAGAAGATGAAGAGACATGAAAGAAATTGTAAAAAAAAAAATCAAGTCAAAAAGATAATTCTAAGAGAGAGAAATTGGAACAAAGTAGAAAGAGAAAAACAACAACATGGCAATAGTAAGTACTTACCAATCAATAATTTATTGAAGTGCAAATCAATTATATTTCCAATCAAAATATATATTTTCACAGAGGCTAAATAAAAGATAAATACACCACCAGGCATGTCCCGTCTACCAGAAACTAATCTTGGCCTTAAGAACACAGATAGGCAAATGTTAATGCATGAAGGAAGATATTCCATGGTGATCACAAGAGAGCAGGCGGGTGCCCATCTCAGAGACATAATAGACTTTAGCCCCAAATTGTAAGAAGAGACGTGGATCACTGCATAATAACAAAAGAATCAATCCATCAGGAAGGCGTGGCAATAAGAAATGCACATTCCCCCAAAATCAGCACACCTAGATATGAGTATATTACATAAATATGAACAAAACAGAACAGACAAAGATCAAGAAATATGATAGTGAGAGACTTCATAGTCCACTGACAACAATGAACAGATTATTCAGACAGAAAATCAATTTGGAAGCAGTGCAAATGAAGAAAACCACAGACAAAATTTTCCTAAAAGACACACACAGAACACTTCATCCATCAGCAATAGAACATGCAATTTTAAGTCCACCTGGTATATTATCCAGAATAGTCATTTTAAGTGAGAAATCAAATGTTAACAAACAAACGACGATTGAAATTATTTCAAGTATTTTCTCCAGGCACAGTGATATGAAAGTAAATCTGCACACATGAGAAATACATAAATTCCTCTAACATTCAGAAATTTGAAAAAAACAAAACAAACAAACAAACAAAAAAAAAAACAGGTGCCTGAGCAGCCAATGAGTCAAAGAAAAAATCACACAGAGGAAAATCAACATGAAAGATGATACACCATCTTTAAGAGCCTCAAGGAAATAAGTCTAAGCTGCTGTGTGAAATGGCACCGAGGCTGTCAGAACACAAGTCCTGGCTCAGGGGAGAGTAAGGAGGGAAGAGATGGCCAGGGATGGATCCCGACCTCATGCCTCGTAGAATCAGGGAGGAGCTGGAGTCTGTGGAGCGAGCAGCTTGCAGGCCAGAGCCATGGGGTCCACACCGTGGTGCAGTTTTCCAGGAGCCGTAGCAGAGGGTGTGATCATGGGGAATGCAGTGGCCATGCACCGAGGATGATGGTGTGGCAAAGGGGTGACATGGGAATAGACCCAGGACAGACAGGAAGGAGGAAGAGCATGTCCTCAGGCAGCAGGTTCAGAAACAAGCTTGTGCAAGCCTCGTGCCTGGACCTCCATCAATATATGATGATACATGTGAGTGGATTTCCCTCCTTATAAAGATGTCAGAGTTTCAAAGTGAGGAAGAAGAGGAGGGGTGATCCCAGGACAGAAGGTCGTGCACCGTGACAGTCACCCTCCTGCCCTCACTCTGCCCTGTCCATCAGCACACCTGCAGCACCAGGGTGTCCTCCATCTCCTGTAGGGGCGCCACACTCCATTCTTAGAACCCAAAGCAGCTCTGCTGACACGTGGGTTTACACCTGTCATGAACCAGGTGTTTCCAAACAGGTTCTCCATCTGTATCTCACTCATGTATTCACTGGGCTTTAAGATATGTAAATAAATCGATGGCACTAACAATTTTTCTTTTTTTTTATTTTTATTTTGTCAATATACAATGTAGTTATTGTGTCCCATCACCAAAGCCTCCCTCCCTCCTCCCTCTCCCCCCTCCCACCCCGCAGTGTCCCCTCCATTTTCTCGTTGTAAGAGCTTCAAAAAAAAAAAAAAAAGTTGAGGTTGTTAGATCTTCCTCTCCCCCCGCTCCCGGTTATTTTTTGGTGTTGTTGTTGATGTTGTTGTTGTTGCTGTTTGTTTGTTTTTGTGTGAGTGTGTGTGAGAGTGTGTGTGTGTGTGTATGTGTGTGTGTGTGAATTTTCACTTATTGGAGGGAGCACTAACAATTTTTCACACACACACAGATTCTTCACCAATATGTTAGGCGACCTTTTACTGTGTTGGAAGGACATTCCTTAGTTTCAGCACCAGAGCAATGGACAGAGACATACAATTATTGGTGTACACAGTGCTCCAGACTCCACACGGAAATGTCTTCACACACACAGTGTAGTAACAATAAAGAACTCATTTTTATGTGTGATGTTTTTTCCTAAATAAATCCAGCAAATTCTGAGATTAGATTGGAAGAAGTAAATCGGAGAACTTTTCTTTCATTAAACATAAAACTAACTGAGATAAGAACAAGGTGTCAATAAAGTGGAGATTGAATTGTTACATGCACTTTTGATGATGGTGAGTTGCAGAATGGAGCTGAAGTATAGAAAATGAACTGATTTTCTAATTCTGAGCCCTAAGTTAGACCTGAAGAGAATTCACCAAAATCTTTCCTACCCATGAAAGTGTTCTGACTGTATTACTGCATCAGGGATCTCTGCAGGCTCTGAGGTGTGCAGACCAGCTCCTGCCCCAGATCCCAGAGTCAGGTAAGTGTCTGATCTTCTGATGGGGGTAGAAGGGAGAGTGTGGATAAGACACAGGCACATTACACCCAAGAAATCTGCACAGGGAGAGTAGCCAGTGTATGTGGGGAAGAGTGTCTTTACTCAGTGGTTGAAAGTTCCTCATGAGAAAGGCAATTCTGTGTCTGGACATTGCACATAATTAAGGAATAATGCATTTGGGTTAAATGTGGAAATTCCACTTGTTTGCAGACTTCATGGTTGTGTCTATTTGGCATCTAATAAATAAAATAAAACCATATTTTCCATATACAAAGCTACAACTTGTGAGGTTTTCCTGAGAATGCACGTTCTACACCTACAACTGCAGGGATCACAATGCACCTGGATGAGGCACTGGATTCTCCTCTCTGGACTCACCACATGGTGCATGCTGAAGACACATGTCCTGTGGTTCACTGTCAAGTCGTGACTGAGCTCCATGTTGATGCTAAGGCAGGGCCTGGCTGGGTATGTTGGGTCCTCTGATGGGCAGCTGTGGCTGCAGGATGGTTCAATAAACTTGCTGCAGTTCCTTTGACAGAACAGAAATTTAGCAAAGTTCCACCCAATCTTCCTTCCCTCTTTGCTTTACTAAGAGTCAGACTTGCATCATGGACTGACATATTCCCAAACTCATAGCTGGGCCCACTGCTTTTGATCTCCAAAGGGTGCATGTGTTTCTTGAAAAAGATAGGAAGTGTAATCCAGTCTTTGGATTTGCTTATTAAAATACCCAAACTAACAATTATTCTAAGAGTTGTTAATAATATGGACTTCAGTCTATTGGCAAATAGAAAATAACCATTGCCTTAGTAAGTTTTGTATGTGGATAAACCATGGTCTCCAGTTATTCAGTTAAATCTAATCTAAGTGTTTTTCTGATGGTGCTTTATATTTTGATTGAACCTGCCATCAGCTCGTTGAGATCCAGGAAGATTATCCTAGAAACCTTGGTTGGCTTGATCTAATCAGAACAGAAACAAAGAAGATGAAATTACATGGTGCACACAACTTTAGCTCTTCACAAGTGTTCCAGCAGGTCCTTCCTGATGGCTGTCCCTATAGACATATGTCATATCGATACAGCCACCACAAGTGCCACCACCTACAGCTCACACCACATCAAGTTTTTCCATCGAAAACTTTCCTGAAAATCGCACGTGAGGGAGGGGATGTCATGAAAGTTTGAGCAGCACAAGGTCGGTTGTACATCAGTATCCCATTCTGAGCAATCCCCAATTATCCCATTGTCTACTCATTTTCATTTGCATTCCCCATGTGGCTCCTTGTAGAGCGGACAGCAGGAAGGTCCTGTACAATGATGGGCAAGAAAGTCTCATCAGTGTTTCCCAGTTGTCTGCAGGAAGCACTGCCTGAGCCACACCTGAGCTGCAGGTAAAGGAACTCAGTCCTGGATTTTAGACAACAGAGACCACATCCTACATTTCCAGGGAGTATAAAAAGCAAGGGGAAAGAGAGAACAACAACTACAGAAAAATATAATTGAATATTATCAAAAGAACATCAGATCACTGCTGTGTCTATGCTGCATAATTTAGTGTCAGGAGAATGGTTAGAAGTGAGACCTATAAGATTTAATACATTATTGATTAGGGACTGGCCTCTCTCTTGACTTTATTCAGAATCCCAACACGCTGCTCTAATCAGACAATCTCCTGGGGTCTTTGCACTGAGTCTGATTGGAAAAGCCTCATCGGGTTCCACTGAGTTTCCTCAGGACACTGATCCTGGTAATCAAGACAGAGAGAGTGTTTTACATCTGGTGTGTGTGAGAATGTTTTCTCCTGGTACAACAGAACTTTCTTATTTCGGAGACATCAGAGCTAGGAACAGAACCATAAACTAACAGAGGTTCTCTGGGCAAACTGTCATATAGAGAGGCAGCCCCAGAAGGTGACAAGAAACCCGACATTAACCTCCACCTGCGCCTGCTCCTGGGCTGACCCTGTCTTCAGTGTGTCCTCAGCGCCACCTCGTGGTCGCTCATCCAGTTTCTTTTCTGCACACACTTGAGCATCTGCAAGAACATTCTGGACCTCAGGACTCTCTCCTGTATATTCTTAACCAAGATTAACTAAGAGTTATCTCTGGGATGCATGAAAGGTTTAAAAAAAGCGAGTAAAGAAATATTATAAATGATATTACAGAATGAAGGAGAAAAATATATGATAATCTCAACAGGGTCAGAAAAAGCATTTGACTACTTCAATATCTTTGTAATAACAAAAGTTTTAACAAATTAGTTATAACAATAATATCCCTCACGGCATTAATGGTCACATACAACAATCCCACAGCTAATAACATGCTTATCATTGAAAGTTTATCTTTGTTATATGTGATCAGAACAAGAAAATAACACCCTCTCTTTCCACTCCCCTTAAATATAGAACTGAGAGTTCTAGGCAGACCATTGAAGTGATAAAAATAAATAAATGACATCCAAATAGGAAATGTGTAGTGGATTGAATTATACCCCCACAAAACACCCTGAAGCTTGAGTTGAGTCACCAAAGTTTTATGTATTATAAACTTAGCCCCCACTGTGACTGTTAAGAGGGTGGGGAATCCTATTATGCTGATCAAAAGGTGGTTCCTTGAAGGGGTGATTGGATTGTAGGAACACACAGTTGTAAATGGATTAATAATGGTTGTCGGGGGCGTGGTTCTGCTCTCTCTGCTGCTGAGGACAGACACGAAACAGAGTCACCCCTTGACTTTTCAGGAGTCCCCATATTTCCACTGATTTAGGATATGGCTTTAGTTCTTCATAAAATGTCATTTTAGTTCTTCATAAAATGAGGAAATCACAGCTCAGCTCAATGTACATGGTGAATCATCTGTGTTCAGTTGTAGTCTCTGAATGGGAGCACCTGGGAATCTGGGGCTGGGGCTGCTCTCCCAGAGCTGCAAGGTCCAGACAGAGCTGGGTTTCACCTGTTTGCACGTTCTCCTGCTGTACAGCAAGCTCCGGGGTGGGAGCCTGTGGAGAGGACAGTGTCCAGAGCAGATGTGAGAGTCCAGGCAGAGTTTAATGGCCATGACAGCATTTGAGAGGATATTACTTCTTATTGTTTGCTTTTAATAGTAATATTAATGTCTATGATTGTATTTCGTGTTTTTCATATGTGTAAAGTACATGTCATATACGTGTCAGCTTTACCTCCTTTTAACAGAAGGAAAACTGAACAAAGAAACCCAGTGGAGCTGTGCGACATGCCCAAGAACTGACATCTGCTCACAGGGAGCCCACTGTCTGGTCTGCGCCCCTCATGCATGGACCTGCCGGCCTCCCAGGACCTACTCCAGTGCTGGCGTCACTGTACCTAGTGTGGTATGTTGAACTCCCTTCCTGTCATCAAAACATTCTGTGATTTAACCACATTCTAGTGTTTACTTTAGAATACACAGGGAACCAATATTCATGGAGATATATATTCAGGAGTCTGTGACAGTTCATGTGGCTTTATCTATGATTCTAACTCTATTTCTCTAATGATATATGTGTTTATTATGCGTAGGAAACTTATTGAGATATAACTGATGTGCAGTAAACTTCACATATTTAACATTTGTACTTGATAAGTATGGGCTCATGTGAGCTGCTGTGCACCCATCACCACACCAAAAATATTGAACACACCTGCATCTCAGAATGTGTCCTACTGATCTACTGTAACCCTCCCAGGGCCTTTGTCAGTCCTCACACCTGTGCTTCAGACCTCCTGACCTTTCTGCAGCTTCACATTAGTTTTTACCTTGTAAAATGTATATAAATAAAATCATACACTACATATATTTAAGATAATTGTTATTATTAACACATAAAATTGTGCGTAATTGTGCGGTAGAATATGATGTTTCCATATACATGTACATTGTGTAATGATCGAATAATGGTAATTGGCATATTTGTCAAGTTAATCATTGATCATTTCTTTGCTGTGATAACATTCAAAATCCTCTTCTGTCTATTTAAATGTGCAATGCATTATTGTTATCAGCCGTCGACTGCTGTGCAGGAAGAACCAGGACCCGTTCCTCCTCTCACTGTAACATGGCACCTGCTGACCAGCCTCTCCCACCTCCCCCTGCTCTCTGTTCTCACCAATGTCTAGTAGCCACCATTCTACTCCCAATATTTTTGATGTGTATGTATGTTTATATTCTGCCTGTGAGTGACTTGTGTGGTATTTGTCTTTCTACGCCTGAATTATTTCACTTACCCCGATGTCTTCCAGTCTTATCCATGTTGTCCTAAATGACAGATTTCATCACTAGCTTGAGTGAACAGTGTTCCACTGTGTTGATATATTGCCTTTCTTTATGAATCCATCCATCGATGCGTGTTTATGTCGATTCCATATCTCTGTGATTGTAACCACTTCTTCAGTAAACATGGGAGTTCAGAGTCTCTTTGACATGCTGACTTCATTTCAATTGGATTTATAGATGGCAGAGGGACTGTCAGAGGCCACAGGAGAGCCACGTGGGTCTCCTGGAGCATAGGACATAGAGCTCTGGAGGTTGACCAAGACCGTTGGGTCATGCGATAGATCTAGTTCTCATTTTTCTCAGAAATCTCCACACTGCTTTTCATAATGGCCATACACATTTCAATCCTCACTTTTCACTTTTGTCTTTTTTATAGTCCACTTTCTAACTGGTGTGATGTCCTATCTATTATTATTTGGAATTTTTCACTACAAGAGAAGCTTTCACATGTATTTCTAGAATTCTTTAAACTTCCTTTCAACCACCTCAAATCCTTTCTTAACTTTCTGACCAACATTTAAGTAAAGACAAACTATGTTTCTTTGTATTCTCACTTTATGAAGGAAATGAATCAATGACAAATTGTATAATATAGATGTCCCATCTGGCCTAGATAACTGTAACCTTTCATGATGATTCTTTATTTTAAAAAATGGGTACATCATCTAACCTGTGAGCACCACTAACAGGGGACATGTCACCTATAACATAATAAAGAACTGAAGACAGGGCTCCGACTATGCTGGGTGGGGACAGGAAACCCCAGAGCCTGCCAGGAAGCGGTGTCTGCCACACTTTCCTGTTCTGCAGAGGAGGAGGCAGCACACTGGGATCCAGCCTGAGTTCTTGCACAGGAGTCACCACGGGCTGTGTCTCTGTGTTCTCCGTGCACAGTAATATGTGGCTGTGTCTGCAGGGTCCATGTTGGTCATTGTTAGGACCACCTGGTTTTTGGAGGTGTCCTTGGAGATCGTGAGCCGGCTCTTCAGGGATGGGCTGTAGTATTTATTATTATCCCCGTAAATGTTTGCAAGCCACTCCAGTGCCTTCCCTGGGGGCTGGCGGATCCAGCCCACACCCGTATCAGAAGTGGCCGTATCAAAAGTGCTCAGTGAGAACCCAGAGAAGGTGCAGGTCAGCGTGAGCGTCTGGGTGGGTTTCACCAGCCCAGGACCAGACTCCTTCAGGGTGACCTGGGACAGGACCCCTGTGGAGAAAGCACAAGAAGGTGAAGTTGATTCAAGATGAGAACAGGAGGATTTCCATATCTATCAAAGTCCCTAACCAAAGCACTCACAGAAAGGGTTGGTCAGCAGCAGGAGAGTGAAACACAGCGTGTCCATGTTGGAGCACTCGAGTCACTGACCGGGGCTCAGCGCTTGGCTTTTCAACCCAGGAGAGGGTGGGGCTGGTGGAGATTTGCATTCCTCTCGTGTGTTCCTCATATGGGGTGGACTCAGGTCTGAGGACTCAGTAGGGGAGAGAGTCTGTGATGAGAAGCAGCGAGGCCTCAGTTGTGGGCTTCCACGTATGCTCTGCATGGGGACAACTGCTTACTACAGGACTGGGGGTCTCAGAACACAGAGTCCTCAGAAGAGCCCTGTAGTTTGTCGGCAGTCAAGGTGGTGAGGTCCCCATGACAACAAACAGGGTGCTGTGTCTTGATGCTGTTCCAGGAGCCCTCACCCGTTTGGTTCCTTTCCTACAGTATGGGAGTTGATAACAAGACAGTGTTCCTGCTGCCTTCGGGATGCAGAGGGGTGTGTTTCTAGGGACAGTAGGTGGATATTCTTGAGTGTTCTGCTCCAGCTTCACTTTGATTATGACAGAGAGGGATGGAGTTGGTAAAATAAGAGATGATGATGAATCAATAAATCACTTACGTTCACTAGACAAACAAGTGCATGCTCACCAGTGTCTCTGCACAAATGTAGGCCTCCCTATAGAAACAGTCCTTGGATAACTGACCTTGTGGTTGTGCCCATTCAGCCTAGTAGACACAGAGCACTGCACGTTTGCCTTCTCTGTTCTCATCCTGTGAACAATCAGTGGCTTCGGGCAGCTGGAGTGAACTCTCAGGAAATCTGCTGTCTGAACGTATGTTCTGTCTTAGCCTCACTTTGCACTGAAGATGGTCCATGTGCTCATAGGGTCATGGAGACTTCCTCCAGCCCAGATTGTTTTCATTGCTACATAAAATAAGGTACAAGAACTGTGCATTTCTAGATCATATACTGCTATATATGCACGTCAATTCAGTTTGTTCTTAGCTCCATAAATTTGGGGGAGTTAATCATTTTTTACTGCCACCATTAAGAATGGCCACTGCCAAAAGCATAGTGTCATTGTGAAACCACAGTTCTACAACAATTAGAAGCTTGTGTTTACATTGGTCTATTGTTGATGGATTTCACTGTCAGCTGCAGAAAACATGATTAGGAGGCAGTGAGATTAGATTAATGTACATAGACAGTGCTTATGGAGTAAGAAGGGAGAACATAGGAGCCTGTGGATGGGACAAAAATGACATACAAGATCCTAGTATTCCCTGGACTTTTCACGACACCATCCCAGAGGTTCAGGTACACTGACTTTGAAACATCCTTGAATTCGCTGTAGTTTTAGAAACTCAGAAAGAATAAGATTGGCCTAAGTTTGGTTACATCCTCCCCTGATGATTGGAAGGGAATTTCTTTGAGTCAAATGTTTTAATTACATAGAGGCCATTAAATATTACAGTCAGGTTTTGACAAATACTACAGTTTGATAGTATATACAAAGTTGAAGAGATGATGTATGATAATTAATGGTTTCATTGTGCATATAATCTGCTCCTCCAAGGACATGTGCACACAACACACGCACACACTCTCACATACAGAGTTGTGTGCACAGACCCACACACATACACTTTAGATCTGCATTTTAAATAATGCTCTGTCCAAATAAAATGCCACAGGCTCACATGCACCAACAACAAAAACAAAACACTCTACACACTTTGTAAGTGGATAATTCCATTCAGTGACCAAGACTAATGGGAGTCCACAGATAAGCTCCTGTTCTTAAGTTCTGATCTGTGAAAGGATAATTTGACTTCTCCCTCTACCGTTCGATGTCTTTTTCTTACTGAATTGCTCTGGCCAGAAATTCTATGTTGAGTAAAAGCGGTGTCAGTGGGCATCCTTGTCTTGCTCCAGACCCTGGAGCAAAAGTTTAGTCGTTCATCACTGGATATGATGTTAGCTGTGGGCTTGTCATATATACACTTTATCATTCTGAGGTGCATTCCTTCTACTACTAGGTTTTTTGCATCTGTTTATCATTAAATTGTGTTGAATTTGGTTTAATTTTTTTTTTCTGAATCTATACTTTCTTCAACAAATGGTATTAGGGAAAATAAACATTCCCAAGAAAAAGAATAAATTTGAACCCTTATATAATACCCCAACCAAAAATTAACTACAATGGATTACATACTTAAATTTAACAACCAAAAGTCTAAAAATACTAACATAAATTTAGGGAGTTCAATGTTGAGTAAAAGAGGTGTCAGTGGGCATCCTTGTCTTGCTCCAGACCCTGGAGCAAAAGTTTAGTCGTTCATCACTGGATATGATGTCAGCTGTGGGCTTGTCATATATAGACTTTATCATTCTGAGGTGCATTCCTTCTACTACTAGGTTTTTTGCATCTGTTTATCATTAAATTGTGTTGAATTTGGTTTAATTTTTTTTTTCTGAATCTATACTTTCTTCAACAAATGGTATTAGGGAAAATAAACATTCCCAAGAAAAAGAATAAATTTGAACCCTTATATAATACCGCAACCAAAAATTAACTACAATGGAGTACATACTTAAATTTAACAACCAAAAGTCTAAAAATACTAACATAAATTTAGGGAGAAGTATTTATGACATTAGATTTGGGAATAAAATCTATATATTCACCAAAAACATCAAAAGCAAAAGCATGAACAGACAAATGGGGCTATAGAAGACAAAATCTGTGCGTCCATGGGCACAATTAACACAGTAAAGCAGTAACCAGTAGTGCTTGTGTGTTTGCGAGTTTGCATGATTGCCGAAGTGTTTGTTTTGCATATGTGCTATGACAAAATCTTTTACAGTCGTTCCCCACATTTGTTAGCAGATTTATTCACCCTGTGGCATATTGTTGTTTACTGAATAATTCAAAATGCTATTTTATTTAAAGTGGAAAAGGCAGGCATTCATTTCTTCTAGAACAGCTTTTGTAGATAGATGCACCTTCTCTGACCAACATGTCACTCATGTTGCTAACAGAGCATCAGGTTCCAGAGAGTCTGATGATTTCCATGAGCTGCTCCTCAGATCCCGAAACTGTCTGGATTTAAGCCTTACCTGCCATGAAGCCAGAAGACTACTGATTAAGGAGCCAATCCAGAAGGTGGAGAAGTTCAGTGATGCACATCCCAGCACTCACTGTCACGTGACTCAGTGGTGGTGTGAAGACTACTCCCTGCAGGACAGCTGGGCTCGTCATCAGGGTAAGTGTGGTGGAGCTTCTGTTTTAAATACGGAGCTGACTTTTTTTTCTGGAATCAAAGATGATGGGGTGAGGTCCATCATCCCTGTGATTAATCAAAAATTTCAGCAGATACAGGACCCGCCTTCTTTTCATGGAGTCAGCCCAGGGAGGTGGCCAAACACTGATGAAGAGTTCTATGTCCATCTGTGAGAGGCACACAGAGGTGGACACATGGTGATAATCAATCCACAGAAAGATTATGCAGCTCAGATGAGTTATGCTTCAGAGAAAGATTGAAACAGACGTAAGGAAATGACATAAACTTGGAATTTGTTGTCATCAGGCAGATATTTTCAGCATCTTTTTTTTTGGAAAATTAGGAAATGCTATGAATAAGCATTATAGGCCTATTAAAAATTATTCATATCATACCAATAGAAATCATATAAAAAATTCACCAAAAACATACATATACTGATGTAAATTACACACACACACACATAATAACACATAAAATCACATTCACTAAGAGAAACATATACAGATACACACACAGTAACATCCACAAAAATAAGCACAAAATTTGCACACTAAAATGCACACACTACACATAAACACTAATGCACAGATTAACAAATACAGTAACAGAAAAAACATAGAGAAAAACATGCACACATAAATACAAACATGCTGTGACTGTATGAAAGATGTTTTATGCACATAGAGGATAAATACCAGGGCAAATCAAGGAAGCCAACCCCAGCCT
Source organism: Galeopterus variegatus (assembly GCF_000696425.1). Taxonomy (NCBI): domain Eukaryota; kingdom Metazoa; phylum Chordata; class Mammalia; order Dermoptera; family Cynocephalidae; genus Galeopterus; species Galeopterus variegatus. Next base: position 72,912 of record NW_007733467.1, on the reverse strand, counting down.
CCTGCACCTGCTCTCCACAGGGGACCTTGTGATCCGTGGGTCCTGAGCTCCCCCTGCAGACCAGCCCCCTCTGCATCTTTACAGAGGGTCATTTGTGTTTTGTAGGCTCAGTGAGTGAGTGGATCCCTCACCATTCAGATTTTTCCAGCTAATCTCTGAGACTCTCACATGGAGGAGTTTCTATACATTGGCTGAATTTCGAGGTTTACTATCACACATGCCTGGGTAGGACTGGAGAATGTTTTGATAGTACGTTAAGGGTTTACATACTAGAATAATTGCTCGCATGCAAGTCTCTTTGAGGAGATTAAGAAAATGAATTATAATAACTATTCATAAATTAAGTAAAAGAAGAAATGTTACTCATGAAAGATTTGTGGATACACATTCTAAAATGGAATAAATTTATGTGACATACCCAATAGACCCAGAAATTTTCTGAGAGAAGTACACCAGTACAGACACTGCCAGCATGGAATGAAAGGGACTGAGAAAGGACAAAGTAAAAGAGACTCTTAGACTTCCAAAATTCAGCCATCAGAAAACTGGCTGATGGACGTGCTCAGCTGCAATAATCATTGCAGGGGGTGTGTCATACCCAGATTTTAACCCACACTTGATTTGGATGATTTAGATAAGAAAATATGGAGCTTTTGAAGTGTAATCATGTTAAGGATCATAAGATAAAAAGGTTTTTCTGGATCATCTCTTTGGCCCGTAATGCAGTCGCAGGTATCAGGGGGAGGCAGAGTGAGATCCTGCAGAAGAGAATGAGGAAGCCCAGAGGCCACTGAGTCTGATGCTCTAGTCCTGGCTGTGAATGTGGCGCAGGAGGTCCTGGGGCAGTGAATGCAGTGATGCTGCTACAGAAGCTGGGAAAGGCAGAGAAACACACTCGCCCCTAGAATATCCAGCAGGAGCGTGGCCCTGCAGCAGGAAGTGAGGCAAATAATAATAACAGTAATCATGATGATGATGACGATGATGATGATAACAACAACAATCATAATAATAACAATAGTAATAATAATAATAATAATAATAACAATAAAAATGTAAGGAAAATGCTTGTTAAAATATTATTGTTTTCCAGTCTGAATTGCCTTCTTTTGCATTTTAGAATATCTTCTTGCAGTGTTGGATACAACAAACACAAAACGTGCATTTGACTTTGCTATATGTAAGCAAGTATTACGTAACAAAGAATATATGCCCCAGAATCCTGTACCACACATCTTTTTGATTTAAGTTCCTTGAATAACAATTTCACATTAGTCAGGGGGTCATAAGAATATTTGCACTGCCTGAGGGAACCAGCTTCAGGGACAGGTGTGCTCTTCCTTTCTGCGTTTTCATCTTTTATGTGCAGGGTCTTGGGGTAAATTGTAGAAGTTATAACCACAGGTTATAGATTATAGCACATAAGCAAATAACTTCTCTGTGAAGGATGAAGCCTCAGCTAATTTTAAAGATAACTTGATGGCTTACTCATAATTATTAAGCTATACTTTAGTTCGTACATCAACAATTTTAAGAACTTACATGAATTCATCTTTTAAGAACAGGATTCCTCATCCGAGTCTTAAGTCCACTCTTCAAGCCTGTTAGTCTGTTTAGAGAACTGCCTGTGTGACTGATTCAACTATGGGACATCATATGCCTTTTTAATCAAAGCATTTTTCACGGAAGCATTGATTCTAAATACCCTGATTAAAGGGTTCCTTGGCACGGGGACATCTCATTCCTAGGTCCTTACGTCCCACATCAGAGGGAAAGGAGAAAAAGAAGTTTTAGACCAAATTACGGCAACATGACGTGGGGTCAGGAACTTAGAAGAGACATGCTATTTTATTACCAACTAAAAAACTTAAATGAATGTTATCCTGTCAAGTGAAGACTATAGACATAAGAGAGGTAAGAGTCTCATTATGACATTGGACGGTTTGATAAACTTTTGAGTGGCCCATGAATCAGACATGAGCCTTGTCCCTATGTTGTTTCTTTAGTGACACAGTTTTTCCCTTTATATTGATCAGATAGGAATCACAGATTTAGAAAACAAAACAAAATCAAAAACAAAAAAGGAAAAGCAACACACTCTTGAGGCTAGGAAGTCACACCAAGGAAGATTTTAGATTTAATCTTTAGCCTTGATGTCCCTGGTGACATGCCTGTTGGTGACAGTTTTTCATTTTTGTTTTTGTTTTTTTTAACTCTCTGTAGGGCTGAGAAACCCTTGAAGTCAGACATTTTATGCACATTCTCTAATATGATGTTATTGTTAACGTTTTGCATCGTAACTAATTTTTCCAATTGTAGCCTGTTAGAAAGTGAGAGAAAAGAATTTTGAATGTATACAAATAACGACATTTCCATAAAAATCATAAGAATACTCATGAAAAATTTTCAAACGTTGAAGGAATCAAATAGAAAAAAGAAAATGCTTACATGTTTGCTAATAAAAATATATTTTTCAAACTGCAGTATGTAATAGGTTAAGAGAGAAAATTTCTTAAATCTCCAAATAGTACATTTAAAAACCAATTTTTTTCAAAAGTTAAATTCATAATAGCATTACCTTCATGAGTTACTTAACACAATGTGATTAATTTCTGTTTTGATTGATCTTGTTTAGCAGTTTTATAAGCATCAGATTTCTTATTAGAGTTCTGAAAAACTTTTATTTTGTCCATTGACCATAAAGTTATTTGAAACCTGTATTTAAATGTACTTGTTATAGTATTTTCCATTTATCTTATTGTAGATGACTAGAGAAGAATCAAAACTGTGGAAGGCAGACGTAGAATAGTCATGGTTCAAATCCGATGAAAGTTTATCACAATCAACAGTTGGCCAGGAAATCTGATTGTTTCTATTGCATACAGCACCTTAAGATAACAAACTAAATCTGACTGATCGTGTCACGCCAAGACCATTAGATCTATACAAATGCAACCTTAAAGAAGGTTTAACGTAAGGGACTAGTTTCATTCTTCTGTATTAAATATGACTGACAACATATTATATTTAAGAAGCTTACATATGTATGCAACATTTGTGTCAACAACAAATGTACAAATGTAACTGAAAGAAGATCTAGTAATATATTTTATATCACAACGCTTCTCATACAACTTACCAAATAAGCCTAATCATTTACTATCTCTACAAAATGAGAGGTATATTCTTTGAGGATCTCCAGGAGCCCAGCTGGAAAATCTCAAAGACTTAATTTATAATTCTAATTTGAGGGAAGCCCTTCAAGAATGTCTAACGGTTCACAACATTTGAGCAAATTAGGATGACAGGTGACAGTGAAATAATAGTCATCTGTTTAACCGCAGTGATAACAACAGACTTCTGTAGGGAAAGTGAATATAAATGGTCAGGGTCCCTCGAGGGTTTCGGAATCTTGCTAAGCACTTGACGTAAATATGCACATGTGCCCAGGTGTGCCTTGGTTATTGTCTAATGTAACTGCATATGGGCTCCCGGGTATCCTGGGTTATTGGACTTAAGTATAAAGGATGAGAGGCTCTGATCCACAGTGCCCCGATTCCCGGGATGCTCCTGGGAGTGGGACCGATAGGAGGCCACTGCTTCTCCTGCCACTGGACACTTTCGGTGTAAGCTGCTGCTCCTTAGAAGGCTGAGGACTGAGCCCTATCAACTGCCAATGGCTCCCAGGATCTCTCCCAATTACGTAGCGTGGACCTGCGTGTGAGGTGTCTGGTGACTCATATGTGTGGTCTGGTGACCCCGCCTGGCATGTGAGGGGTCTGCGACTCAGTCTGTACAATGGGTTTGAAGGGTCTGTGAACACCTAGCCCTAGCTTTAGCCCTGAAAATACAAATGGAAGACTTAGTGTAACTAAAATAATGAAACATCTTGGCTTTAGTTATGAATTTCCCCAGCAATACAATGGGCGTAGTCAACTAGCCAGACAATTGGCTATGCAGGCAGGAGCCAGACAGTGCAGCAATGCAACTTCAAAACAACTCAGGAAGTTACACAGATGGAAACACCTTAACTATGTCAGAGTTCAGCCTTTCTAAGTAATCACAAGCCTAATAAGGACAACATCGGAAATTCTTTTGAAAAACAGCTAAATGTTTGTTTATTAGGCCAGTTAACAAAAGGGAAAGAAAAACCTCCTGTATTGTGATTGTTCTTACAGCTAGACCATTTAAATAACCTATAAGTCATATTAGATGAAAATATATTTTGAATTTAATCATACACAGGTAGTGTCCAAGGTTATGAAAGCAACAATTCATACATATCAAGAAAAAGCCAAGAGTGCAGGATCAGATTACGCTGGAGGAATAACATTTCTTTTTTCGGGTTCAAGACAGAACATTTCAGTGTCAGCCAATAACAGCAGAGAGAGCTGATGAAAAAGTGGAAGAGAGTTTTTTAAACCTTTCCAAGACCAGAAAAAGTGGTGGCTGCAAGTAACTGTCACCTGCCAATCATGCACAGTAAGACACGGCAAAAGTGGAAGGGCTACAGTTACACTACTTTGTACTTTCTTGAGTAAAATGCCTGTTCATGTATTCTGCCTGTTTTTGCTCATTTTTACTTGACTGTCCTCGTACAATTGAATTGTAAGATTTCATATATTTTCATTATAAAATCTTTATCAGATATACGATTGGTAAATATTTATTTTTCACTCCACATCTTTTCATTTTGTTTTATTAATGCTGTTATTTGATTTAAAATAATATTAATGGAGGCTTGTATAAAATATTTTAATAACTATGCATTTAGTGCCATATGTAATAAATCATTTGCCAATTTGATTTTCTGAAAATATTTGTTTATAGTTTCTTATTGAAATTTTATAATTCAATTTACATTGAGCTGTAAGATGCATTTAAAGTTATTTTTTAAATGACGTGTCACATGAAGGTCTGCATGGATTTTCTATTGCATAAAGATAATTGATTTTTTCAATAACATTTGTTGAAATGTAAATGTGTTCCACATTGGCTTGGCATCTTTCTTAAATATCCGGTGACTTTTACTTTAAGAAAAGAAAAAAGAAAGCAAATTTTAACAGTCTATTAAATTTGCCCACTCATTTATCATATTCTGCATTCACCATTTCTTCTTCTGGACTTGAGTTCCATCTGGCTTCACTTGCTTTGGCCTGAAGGACGTCTTTTAGTACTTGCAAGACACATCTGATGAAAAATTCTCATAATCTCTATTCTGTGTGAGTGTGTGTGTTTGAGGGTGTGCGTGAAATTGTTTATGTTCAGTAGCAAAACACTGGATTCTAGCTGTTTATTCCAGGCCAGATATTAAAGGCAACTTTTATATTTGGATTTATTTTACATTTTTCATAAGGGTAAGTAAAGTGATAATTTGTGTACAGCTGGTTTTTTGATTGAGATGCCCACATTCATGAAGGTTCAACTCACTGTCATCAGGATAAAGGGCAAAGAAGAAGGGAGTGGACAGGGTTAAAAGAAGCACATGCACATCCAAATTTCAGGGCACAGAGAAGCCAGTGGTCATTTCAAAGGGGACTGATTCTCTGTCCTTCTGTCTTTACCGGAAAAACTGAGGAGTTGTTCTCTGTGTGTTGGCTCTGGGGAAGACAAGAGATACCCTGAAACAAAAGCTGGAAGCGCCACTATGGTGAGCATGGGCTTGGATGAAGTGAAAACTTCAAGACCCTTCAGGGAACATTCTCTCAGACACTCCTGCACCTGCTCCTGAGCCCACCCAGTGTGTCTAATCCCCCTCTGAGGCCCGTGCCTTCCTGGAGTGTCGAGGGGAGCTTTTTGCTGTGCAACCTTCACTGTGGTTCCTGGTGTTTCTCTTGCACAGTAATAAATGCCTGTGTCCTCAGCTGTCATGTGACTCAGCTGCAAATACACTTGGCTCTTGGAGTTGTTTTTGGTGAGGGTGACACAAGACATGAAGGCTGGGCTGTGGTTAGTTTTTCCATCATTGTGCATTTTTCCCGCACATTCCAGCTTCTTTCCCATAGCCTGGTGAATCCAGAAAATGTGGTAATCAGAGAGAGGGAAGCCAGACACAGTGGAGGTGATGGTGATGGTCTGGGAGGGCTTCCCCAACCCTCGCTGGACTCCAGCAGCTGCACCTCAGACTTCACACCTGGAACAAGAGTTACAATGAGCTAAACACAGACACATCACTGAGAAGCAGTTTCTGAGCTTGGAGATACTCACAGGACACAAGTGCCACAGAGTCAAGTAGGGTCCAGAAGGGCTCCATCCCCTCAGACATACTGGCAAGCCTGGATAGGACACTGAGCAGGGAAGCCTCATCCTGGATCTTGCTGGGAGCCCTACTGGGCAATTTACACCTGGACTGATACACATGGGTGCTCTTCAGGGATCAAAAGGGGAATGTTCAGGAAAGGAGGAACTACATCTCAGCATCCCCAGAGAATGTTTCTGCCCTGGGCCTCATGACAGCATCTCTAAATTCACCTCTGTGCTGTCTATCTGTGTGGCCCCGTCCTCCCCAGGTGTCTTCCTGTGAAACGCACACTGGTGGTTATAGAGGAAGGAGGAAATGAGGGAGTTTTCTGAGCACCCACAGCCCTGGGGGAGCCCTTCTCTGCACCTGCCTCTGTGTGTGGGTGTTACTCAGCCGTTCACGTTAATCACCATGTAACTGCTCCTACCACTCTCTGCCTCTGACACATTGTTCCAGGTAAGCACTTTCCACCTGTCATTCTGGATTCACCTGTGTCTCCAGTTATTGGGGTGGTCATTTCCCCTACAATGTCAGCTCTCTAATGGATCAAAAAATGCATCACTGTTCAGTTTGTTCAAATATTTCATATCATATAAATGTAGTAATGATTTCCAAGGTCTTCACATGTTGAACAGAAATTAGAAGAACCCTCATAGATCATTTTTGGCCTATTACTAGTAGCAGGTACTTAATATCACTGATGGCAAGTGGCACCTGGTTAGACCTGATTGATCCTGGAGAAACACAGAGGAACAACACAGTAGGGCAGTTTAGAAAATGTCTCAGAGATTTCATTTCTCACCAGATAAATAAAAAATATCCAAAAGCCCTCGAGGTGAGGATCCAGTTCCATCTCAGGTCATGCGTGGTCTTGAAGGGCATCTCCACTCCTGGGCTGGATCCAGTAGGCACTTCTGGGCCCTCACACCAGTACCAAGAACTGTCAGATCTTAAACGCCAACAAGGAAGCTGTTCTCAGGTGAGATTCTGAGATTGGTGGAGGATATGCAGGTGCTCCTGGCTTCCCAGGTTGTGCTGGAACCCAAGGTCCAAGGTCACATTAATTCTGCCTGAGGAAACTTTGTCCATGTGGGGAAATCAGAAGTGTGACTTAGTCACGTTTGCTCTCCCACCCGCTTCGCAGAATGCCACATATGGGGAGTTTCACATTGTGAATTATATTTGTGATTGGTCATGTGTAGGTCAAGGCAAATAATAGAAAAAAAATAGACAACATGTAAGTGCAAGTGTATAACATAAAGAAAATATGGAAATAATAGAAAGGACAAAACTTAAAAGCTAAAAAAACAAAGCATCATTATAGGAATGCAGGATTCCCTTTTTGGGTTCATCAGTGAATAGAACTGCCAAAGAGAGAGTCAGTGACTTTCATGATGGAATAACAATAGAAGATGTCAAATTGAATTGAAAAAATAAAGTAACTTGAAAATAAGATAGAACGTAAATAAGCTGGCAGAATGTCAAAATGTTCAATGCAAAATAGCTAACGTGCATGTGATAGGATCACTAATGATACAGAAGGAGAGCAGAACAGAATCAGTTTAAGTGTCAATGGATGAGAATTTTCCTGAATTGGTGGCAGATGCAAAAATGAAGACTAAGGAAGCCCACAGAGCACCAGAAAGATAGATAAAATGACAGCAATGAAACATGCACACATGCACACGTATACATGCACACACACTGCATGCACACACACATACACACTCACACATACAGACACATACACAAACATACACATATACACAACTGTGAGCCCAATACTAGACCTGACAATACTAAAACTACAGAACATACAGAGGTTCGGTTTAGAAATGCTAACATATATGACAACAGTTATACGAGTTACAGAGGACTTCAGGTCAGAATCCACGCAAACAAAAATGGAGAGTTTTCAAATGTTTAAAGTGTTGGAAGCTGCACCCACCACGTCCCAGGAATCTATATTCTGCTAAATGATCCTGCAAAAGTGAAGGAGACCAGCATGTCCTCATACGGTCCCTCCACCTGAGAATTAAAGAATATTTGATACTTATTGAACAGCACAGCAACTATAGCCAATAATAATAGATTGAAAAATTCAAAATAACCAAGACAGTAATTTCAAAATCTCACCACAAAAATGATAACGGTGAAGTGATGGATCTGTTTTTTTAGTTTGACCTAATTGTTCCACATTATGCACATTTATCAAAAATCACATGGTTCCCCATAAATGAATACAATTGTGATGTGTCAGTTAAGATAATATTAATAAAAACTGAAGGAGAAATAAATCCTCTCTCAGACCACACAGTGGTGAAGGATCAGGGCGTCCCTCATAATCAGGAACGAGGTGAGCACGGCTGCCAGCACAGCTCCTACTCGACACCTTCAATGTGACAAGTGGATGTAAACAAGCAACAATCATGAGGACACACACACACAGTCCTTGTTCGCTGCCAGCACAGCTCGATCAGGGCGTCCCTCATAATCAGGAACGAGGTGAGCACGGCTGCCAGCACAGCTCCTACTCGACACCTTCAATGTGACAAGTGGATGTAAACAAGCAACAATCATGAGGACACACACACACAGTCCTTGTTCTTCAGGTGTGACACGAGGTGTTCTGGTTTCAGGACTTGCACGTCAGAAGCTTGGACGTCATCGCTGCCGACCAGACAACAAGAAAAACACTGAACAGACTGAAAATCAGTAACTCTTGTTATATGAGTAAAAGAAGTGAAGTCACAGGGTGAACAGCTGTCCCCAAAATAGAAGATGCAGCCAGGAAGACACCGAGGGTCACAGCTTGTCTGATCAGAAACTCATAAGCAAAAAGCTACCTGGGATCAATGATAGGGGTAGAAAAACCAGGACTTTAGCTGAAGAATTGCTGAAGACTCAGAGTGGGCACGTGTGAGAGTTGGGTGCACCGCAGGGGGATGGTCTTAGTGATTCCCAAAACTGTTAAACTCTACCTCAGTGTCTCTACTACCTTCTCAAAGATGAGATCAGAAAAGAATCCTCATGCTCCCAACAGAGAAAGGGGGAAAGGAGCCATTCTGAAACACACCAGCATTTCTTTCCACCACCAGCAGCACGATGTTATTTATAACAAGGCTTGACCTCAAGAGGAACTAAATTAGCTGATTCTAATAGGCTGGGACTCATACAGAGCATAATTGACCTGAGAGAAGAGAAACAGCCAACTCCATCCCCCAGCACTGAGAGCCTTCTAGTCTACACTAAGGGAGGAATAAAGGAGAAGCATCTGTGAATGTCACACCCAGGACACGGTCACTAAAGGACAGAAGTCATCATAGGAATGTGCAGTGCTTCCCCTACCCCACACCTTACCCACATCAACAGGGCTTCTGTGTAATAACAGAGAAAAACTAAAACAGCCAATGCACCTTAGACAGCACTTATTCAGTCTCTGGGAAAACCTAGTCCACAGAGGAGACAAAAAGAAAGACATCAAGGGACATTTCATCCAGTCTATAGCACATCTTATCCTATTTACAGTGTGCTTTCCAGCCTGCCCGTGTTTCCACCGTGAATCATGCTGTTATGTCACCTCCTTTGTACTTGACATGTCCTCATTTCCTGAAATTTATGGAAGCCGTAGGTTTCCTGCTCTGCACCACGTGAGGTCTCTGCCTTCACGGCTCATCCTCATCACTGAGCCTCGGATCTGCACCTGCACAGGGAGAGTTAACAGGAACTGAGCAGGGCTCTAGACCTTTGGAGCTGAGCATCTGGGGACATATCAAGTGGGAATTTGCACAATAGAAGACAGATGGTGACACTAGGGTGAGTGTGTGGGGGATGCATGGGGGCAGCAGAGTGGGGAGTGGGAAGGTCTCAGGACTCTGTCCATCTGGTTCTCATTATCCACATGTATTATCTTCTCCCCATGGAAGCTGAGAGACATGTCTTAGAACACAGTTACCAAGGGTACATTGATCCCAGCCCAAAATTCAGCCCAGCAGGGCTCTGATTGATTATCTCGGTGCTTGTCACCCTGAATCCTGCACATGGAAGTATCAGAGCTGTGTCGGCCCTCAGGCAGCTGCTTCTCCAACCAGGACACTGAGGGAAGGAGAGAGAGTGGGACAAATCCTGAACATCAGTGTCCATGGTGTGGATGAGGATCCAGAGGCTAAAATTCCTCAGTGAGGACAGAGACGCCATGGGCAGAGGTCTTTTTATGATGAGCATAAGCATGTGGAGACATGTGTGCTTGACTGAGGGGAAGGCCCAATGAGGGACAGTGTTCACCTAGACTGAGATAACCTCTAGAGAAAATTATTATTGATAAAGGAAAGATAAGAATCCTTACAATGATTTATTTCTAAGGAAAGAGGACAGCTCATGTTAACACCTAACACAAGAAAGCTCCCAGTGAATGGAAAAATCTTATCTACAGATGAGAAAAGTTACTTCACTCTGTGTTGCCTGCAGTGAGAACATGGGAATTAGTGTCACAAAGAACAGCAGGGAATGACCCTGAGGGACATCTGGGAGTCAGCAGAGCAGAGGAAACCTCAGTCCCCAAGAGGAACCCCCCATCCCCTAACTGCACCTGCTCCACGGGGCACAGGAGCTGGGTGGGCTTTGAGCGCCCCCTGCAGCCCAGACCCCTCCTGTATCCTGCAAGGAGGTTTGTGTCTGGGCTCGTGCTGACTTCCTGTCACTGTGTCTCTGGCACAGTAATATACGCCTGTGTCCTCGTCGGTCACAGAGCTCAGCTGCAGGAAGAACTGGTTCTTGGTCGTGTCTCTGGTGATGGAGGTGCGGCTCTTGACGGACGGGTTATAATATGTGCTTCCATCATAAGCAATGTATCCCATCCACTCAAGGCTCTTCCCCGTGGGCTGGCGGATCCAGTTCCAGTAGGAACTACTGGTTGTGACGGAGTAACCAGAGATGGTGGAGGTGAGGGAGAGGGTCTGCGAGGGCTTCACCAGTACTGGGCCCGACTCCTGCCGCTGCACCTCGGACAGGACACCTGGAGACAAGGAGAATCAGAACCTGTCAGACACATTTACTAACAAACTTTTCAGAACCCATGTGTGACATCTGAGATATTCATCTTGGGGAGCTGTCACCAGGCAAAGGAGAAGACCCCATAGTCTCATCTTCTATTTGATGTGAACTCTGCCTTCCCCCAGAGACCTGAGCCCTGTCTGAGGACAGACCTGTGAGCTTCCACCGCTCAAGTGTACACATTTCCCCTGGAGCTTGAAGGAAAGTTTGCATGTCGGGGAGCTCTGTCCTTATAAGTGCTGAGGAACTGAGGTGAGAACTATTGTATTTTTTGAAATGCTTATGTTTGTTTTTTTTTTTCTTGAAATTATGTGACATGTATTTATGGTATGGAAAGGAACTTGGTGAGCTACATGGCATAACGTGGCCCTAGCTTTCCGAGCCCAGATCTACCTTCATTCAGCCCTTGTGTTCTGTGCTGACTTGGACCCAGCCTAACTCTCCCACATAAACTCAGGCTCTGGGTCTTGCTTCTACAGTTCTGGTCTCAGCACAACCCCTGGTTTCTTTCCCTGAACCCTCTCCTGTGATGTTGTTCTCATCACACCTGAGAGTTGTTACTTGTTATACTGGTGTTGTTACATGAGTTACATGCCTGCCTTATGTTTTCCATCCTGCCATACAAGACACAGCACATCAGAACCCACAGAGACTCTGCAGCAAATAATGCCCAGTGCGTTACTGAGGACACTGATTCTCAATATCTGGGAAAGATAAAAATCTTAAATGCCTCTATTCCATGGTCATTCCTGTCCATCTAAAGTGTACACATTTTCAACTTATATCCATTTCTCATGCACATTTTATGGGTTTTAATCCTTCATTTAATCCACCATTCTCATCAGATATCAAAAAATAAAAACAATTACAATGGTTAACATAAAAGCAGTAATAACATCCCTATTACTAAACTTTTAGAAACACATTTTCCCTTGATGTCCACCTGTTTGTGGGCATCAGAGCCAGTCCATGTCTGTGGGCATCACTCTCTGGATGACTGCCCACCACAGAGAAAGATGCCAGGGACAGGGCTGGATGCTGTGATTTGTCTGCCCCTGTCAACACCATTTCAGTCCCAAGGATGGACAGCCCTTCAAGAGTCCTGAATGAATGACAAGACAGGAGCAGTTGATGGACAATTTGGGGATGATTCTTCAGGTCATGTTGACTCATACATTGTGTTGGAATTTTATCAAAATGTTAAAAGACCTGGTAAAAGGTGATGAAATACAAAGACTCTGAAATGACAAAGGAAGTATTAGAACCGGAATAAGATATGACAGAGATTCTAGAATTATCAGAGAGGAGAGTTTAAATAACTCTGTGTATGTGCATCTAAGTTTCCGTTTTTTTTTTTTTTTTCAGGCCTACAGTTGAATCTACAGAGTCCTCGTTGCCCACCTCTGTTTGTCCAGGATAAATTATCAGGATGCTCTGCCTCATGGAGAAACAGCCCAGCATCTCAGTGGAATAAGGTCCAAGAACTAAGATCTACATCTTGTTCATTTCTCTTCTAACATGCTCAGGAGGGAAGCTGCTGTGAGAAGAGGTGACTGATTCATAATGACACTCAGGAACCAAGACTCCACTGGTGTGAGACCCCAGATCTACACCTTGTGGACAGACAGTTAACAGAAAACAGAAGTTGAGGGAATAATGAATTTCAGGTGGAATATTTTTTAACTGATGGAAAGACTCTCGATATGAGGTCTCCCTAATAACACAATTTAAGTGCATGACACAGGATTGTTAACAACGAACGCAGTGTTGTAGAGCAGATCTCTAGACCTTGTTCATCCTGCATAACTGGAGCTTTCCTCCTGTAGAACGCTAAGTTAATTAGCCAGGCTGTGAAAGTGTATGTGATAACTGTGTACATTTCCTTTGGCACAATTAGTCATATGGCCCTGACTTACAGCAAAAGATTAAAAGTGTGTGTTATCTGCTATTTCAGGATAAAGGATAGGTGTGTGTGGACTGGAGCCTGACACACTGAGCCTGTGTCACCTCTGTTTCTCTCTCTCTCCCCCCCACACACACCATTGGCCTTTATTGAAAATCTACCTGGTACTCTGCATTTGATTGATTCTGAACAACTCCTTGTAATAGCATAAAATGTGAAACTTCACAGTTCTGTTCTGAAATGTCACATTGTGCAGGAAGAATCTCCCATAGTACAAAGTGACAGGATGGCCCTGTGTGTTTGAGAGTTAGTGCATCACACCCTGTTTCTTTGTATCATAATTGTCCTGCAGGCCTCATACACGTGCTGATTTCTAACTTGGAATGAGTGTTGTGTTTTTTGGATAGATCTACTGTAAAAAATATTTTAAGATAATTATAGTATTGGAAATACATTCAGTAAGAGCCTCACACCACTGAAAAGAGAAAATATATTCATGAAAAAAATGTTCTCAGATGGAATGTCAGAAAAGTGGGAAAAGAACCAGCCAATAAAATTTTAATGTCCTTTGGCCGAGCCCATGGTGCACTCGGGAGAGTGCAGCGCTGGGAGTGCAATAGCGCTCCCGCCGCGGGTTCAGATGCTATATAGGGATGACCGGCATGCTCACAGCGCTCACTGGCTGAGCACGGTGCGGCCGGTCTCAAAAAAGATAAAAAAAAAAAAAGAAAAAAAAAAAGAAGGGAAATATTTGGGCCGGCCCGGTGGCGCACTGGAGAGTGTGCCGCTTGGGAGTGCGGCGTCGCTCCCGCCGAGGGTTCGGATCCCATGTGGAGACCGGTTCCCGCTCACTGGCCGAGCGTGGTGTGGGCGCAACACCGAGGGTTGCGATCCCGTTGCCGGTCCCCGGTACGGGCGCGACACTGAGGGTTGCGATCCCATCACCGGTCAGTAAAAAAAGACAAAAAGGAAAAAAAAAAATTAATGTCCTTTAAATAAATTAAAGAATGTTAAAAAAAACTATTATGTCATTAACAGTAATAATTAATATGACTAGTATTTTTAGTGAATCCCTAAGGAAAAAAAAATAAATAATAAAAAATAATAATAACAACAATAAATCACCAAACATCTATGTCATTCGAAACCAGCAGAAATTTGAACTGAGGAGATAATATATAAATCTCTATATATATGGAATCATCAATATAGAAGAAATAGAGAGATGAAGAAAATTATCAAGATGAAAAAAGAGGACAGATTTAAGAATAGACCTGTCAGGCAGAGAAGAAAGGGGAAGTATGGATCCAGAATAACCCTAGAGATCAAACAGTCACCCACCACAACACCTCAAAATGTGCCTGTAATTGGACTAAGTTTAAATAGACTGAAAGGTGAAAGAAGTGGCAAAATGGGAGTTTTCATTACAAAAAAGTGCATGCTTTTAGTAGTATTTGCTGTCCAACGTTTTAAGTACGTGAATACAAGATGGTTAGGAATGCAGTGCCAGAAATCCACAATCAAAATACCTGCCAGAGCAATGCTCATTTTAAAAATTAGATGTTATGACAAAGGCTTTATTGAAGTTTAATTATGTCTGAATATAACACTATAAACTGCACACTTTTGATTCTTGGTAACAAACCAATCACCATGTCATAGTTTGTGCCGTGTCTTCCTATCAGACTTTCCCATACAGGATAATCCAGTTCAAATTCAAATGTAACAGGGTCTTGAGGAAATTAGTAAATGTTAACTAAAATACTCTGAATCACTTTCAAATTCCCCTTTAAATACAAAAGTGAGTGTGACACTGGTTGATTTACTATTTGCATAATATGTTGTCAGCCCTTTGAAGTTCACATCTGATCTGCATGATAATTTTTGAGACTGTGACTGTACGTAAAGTAAAGCCACAAGTAATTGTTTTAAAATGTTTCCACTAATAATCATACTAAGTTGAAATATAGAAACACATCTGCTGATGTGTGTCCAGGGTCCAAATTAGAAAACTCAGTTCATTTGCTAATGCGATTTAGTAATTTTCCCCTAAAAGTGTTTTCAGAGGAACATGTCTATCTCCATCCTGCTTCAGGTCTGTTCCCAAACTTAAGGCTCTGATATTTGCCTGTATATGTGTCCTCTGGTCATTGCATCACAAGGGTTCAGGGTTTGGACCACACTACTCAGCCCATTCCCTGACTGTTGTCTGACCCCAGGCTCCAATGTGTGTGTCCATCTCAGTGCTCTGCAGCTGGTGGCGCTGTCTCCATGTCCTCTGACATTAGGTGTGTGAGATGTGAGAGGTGTCCTGCTGTGTAATCACAGATAATCTGTGCTTTCAAGAAAACTGCTTGCATTCTGTAGTTTGTCTTTCTGCTGTGTTGATAGTTTCTTTTGATGTGCAGAAGCTTTTGTAAATGATATAATCCTATTTGTATGTTTTTTATTTGTTGCTTGTTTTTTTCAGATCTTATTCACAAAGTCTTTGCCTGGACATCTGACAAGGGATTAATATACAGAATGCATAGGTTCTCAAACACCTATAGAGCAAAAAAAAAAAAAAAAAAAAAAAAAAATACAAAAAATCAAATTGAAATACATGCAACGGAGATGAGCAGACATTTTTCAAAGGAAAATATGCAAATGGCAAACATATAAATGAAAAAATGTTCAGCATCAGTAATCATCAGGAAAATGCAAATCAAAACCACACTGAGATATCATCTCATCTCAGATAGACTGGCCATTATTAAAAAGACTGTGAATAACAAATGCTGGTGAGGAAGTGGAGAAATCAAAAAACTTCTACTGTGTTGGTAGGACCATAAATTAGTATAGCCATTATGAAGGCTTCTCAACCAACCACGGACAGAAGTATCATATAATCCAGCAATGCTACTACTGGATTTATATCCAAAGGGATGGAAATCTTCATGTCAAATGGACACCTGCACTCCCATGTTTATCAAAGCTCTATTTCCAATAGTCAAAATATACAGCCAACCTAAACGTACCTTGACAGACTATGGGATAAGGAAAATGTGGTTTATATACACAATAGAATATTACTCAGACATAAAAAAGAATGAAATTCTGCCATTTGAATCAACATGGATGAGTCTGCAGAAAATTATATTAATTGAAATATGGCAGACAAGGAAAGAGAAATACTGCATATTCTCACTCATTACTGCATGCTAAGAAAGAAGAAAAGAAAGAGAGAGAGAGAGAGAGAGAGAGAGAGAGAGAGAGAGAGAGAGAGAGAGAGAGAGAGAGAGAGAGAGAGAGAGAAAGAAAGAAAGAAAGAAAGAAAGAAAGAAAGAAAGAAAGAAAGAAAGAAAGAACTGAAGAAAAGAGAAAAAGAAAAGAAAGAAAGGCCACAATAATAGGTTGAACATTCAGAAGGAGGGAACAAACCTAAGGACACTAGAGATGGGGGAAGGGAGGGAGTGTGGATTGGAATGACAAGGCAGGTAAAGGGCATAAAGAAAAATTGTGATTTGTAATAATGAGTATGCTAATAAAAGAAAAACCCTAAAAATAAATAAATAAATATAGCTTCTTGATGGCTGCAGAAGATTTCAAATTAATACTAGTTAGATATTTATATTAATCAGCTCTACGTGATATAGATGAATTGGTTCCTATCTTAAATCAGCATTCTTGAGACTTTACAAACACTCCTAGGTTTTTTTCATCATACGTAACCAGTCAGCAAGAAAATCCTGTGGATTCTCTAAAGATGGAACATGGTCACGGAGAAAAAGGAACTCTCATACATTGTTGGTGGGAATGCAAAATGGTGCAACCCCTATGGAAAATGGTTTGGAGGTTCCTCAAACAGCTGAAGATAGATCTACCATACAACCCAGCTATCCCACTGC